>NC_133120.1:117138064-117288763 GCF_033568475.1 Henckelia pumila
TACACTTGAGGGCCCTATCGGTTATAATAGAAGTTCTGGAATAACCAAGTTGTGGTTATAGTTATCCGATACTAGCGACTCCAAAGGGATATCTACGGAAAAGATATGGTCCGAGAATCTATTTAAGTTTTGGGAGTACTTATTAGCTTAGTTAAGGCTTATAGAACTTGTGTAGTGATACGGTGAACTTTTGAATATAGGCTTGGAACCTAGGATCTACTATACTTGAACTAGCCTAGAGGTATATACACATTGACTGAGATTGCCAGCGAGTATACATGTTTATATGTTGCACTTATTTGACATTATTATATGACATGATATATGATTTATCGTTTTCCATACTCATATGTCATGTGCATATACACGTTGAGCCTATACCTTGTTATACCTGACTATAGAGCCGCTCAGCTATATACTTGATAGTCTGTCACTGAGAGTACCACGACGGCGGGGACATTTATGTCTGACTACTCTAGTGTACTAGACGAATGTGGTTGCACCCAGAGGATGATCCACGCGGTGGCAGCACTCATGTGGCGCCGGTACTGAGCATGACTTTTCGGATGACCTTTTACCAGTCATCATGTTGCATGCATTATATACATATGTTTACTCATGTCTATGTACTGGTCGTTATCGCTCACGTCCTAGTTGTTATCTTGGACACCCTATTCCATGGGGCAGGTCGCAGGATGGACGGAGCTGGTAGTTCGAGGCAGGACTAGGGAGCCAGAGTTTTTCAGGGAATTTTATACAGCAGGATTTGTTTAGCTGTATACATGTTTTAGACTGTTACGTTAAGTTCTTCGATTTGGTTGTATCACTACAAATTTAAGCCTGGATTTGTTTTACTTAGCTGATATGTAAATTATGTATTATGTTTCCGCATGTTTTTACTCTGCTAAGTATTTTGTTGTATTAAGTTTAATGCATACTATTAGTTTCCAGTTAGTAAGTGATTCCATGTTGGGTCACTACAACATAAAAATGAGTAAACATATATATATTATGCATGTAACATGATGACTGGTAAAAGGTCATCTGAAAAGTCATGCTCAGTACCGGCGCCACATGAGTGCTCTCACCACACGGATCAACATCTGGGTGCAACCACACTCGTCTAGTACACCAGAGTAGTCAAACAAATATGTCCCCGCCATCGCGGTACTCTTAGTGACAGACTATCGAGTATAGAGCTGAGCGGCTTTATAATCAGGTATAACAAGGTATAGGCTCAACATGTATATGCACATGACATATGAATATGAAACGGTAAATCATATATCATGCCATATAGTAATGCCCAAATAAATGCAATATATAAAAATGTATACTCGCTGGCAATCTCAGTCAATATGTATGTACCTCTAGGCTAGTTCAAGTCTAGTAGGATCCTAGGTTCCAAGCCTATATTCAAAAGTTCATCGTATCACGACACAAGTTCTATAAGCCTTAACTAAGCTAATAAGTGCTCCCAAAATTTAAATAGATTCCTGGACCATACCTTCGTCCGTAGATAGCCCTTTGAAGTCTCTAGTCCCGGATGACTATAACCACACCTTGGTTATTCCAGATCTCTATTATAACCGATAGGGCCCTCAAGTGTATATCTCACACTATATAACTGAAAAAAGAAAACTCGGAATTCGTATTTGAAAATAAACTCCGGAAACCCCTATTTATAGCCAAAATTCCCGGCCAGGATCGGAAGCTCCATTCGGGATCGAAAGCTCCGATCTCCGCATGTACGACACTCGTAAAAATCTGAAGCTTAGTCATCGGTGTACATCATCGGAAGCTCCGATCGCCATCGGATGTTTCGATCCTGCATCGGACGTTCCGATCTCTACCGGAAGCTACAATCCCACTTTGGAAGTTCCGATCTCTTAAACACCTTAAAATCCTTGATTAACATGTAATTACTTAAAATGAGGTAGGAGTTACTACATTCTCCCCACCTTTAGATATTTCGTCCGCGAAATAAAATCTAAAGACAAATCTAGATAACAATATGAAACATCAAATCATGTTTTATTACAACAACTGTAATTACATCTTTACATAGTAATCAAAAGTACAAAGCAAATAACAGGATATTCCGCTCGCATATGGCTCTCGGTTTTCAAAATTGCTTCTTCAACGCCTCGGCGCTGCCACTGTACATCACAAGTGGTATAGTCTTGTTCCAAAGAACTTTCTCTTTCCGGTCTAGAATACGGAGTGGTCGCTCAACATACGACAGATCTGGCTCTAGCTAAACATTAGTAGGCTGAATAATATGAGATTCATCAGCTATGTACTGTCGAAGTAACGACACATGAAAAACATCATGTATACTGGAAAGATATGGCAGTAATGCCAAACGATATGCAACATCTCCGATCTTTTCCAGTATTTGGAAAGGCCCAATGAAACGAGGTGACAACATGCCTTTCACACCGAATCTCATCACCTTCCTGAAAGGTGATACTCTCAAGAACACATATTCACCAGGCTCGATCTGAAGTGGCCTGCGGTGAATATTAGCATAACTGTCTTGCCGATCTTGAGAAGCTTTGATCCTCCGTTTGATCAAATCTACCTTGTCTACAATCTGCTGCACCAACTCAGGACCCTAGACTTGTCGTTCCCCGACTTCATCCCTGAATAACGGAGTACGACACCGTCGACCATACAATGCCTCAAAATATGTCATATCAATACTACAATAATAACTGTTATTGTAGGCAAATTCGATCAAAGGTAACTGATCCTGCCAAGTCAAAACAAAATCCATGACAGAAGAACGGAGCATATCCTCCAATGTACGAATCATCCGTTCAGACTGCCCATCAGTCTCCGGATGATATGCAGTGCTCAAACTCAGAGTGGTACCCAACGCCTGCTGAAAACTACCCCAGAAACGTGAGATAAATCGCGAGTCTCTATCAGTGACTATATTCACTGGAATTCCATGCAATCGCACTCTCTCCTGGATGTATAAGCGTGTCATGCGATCATAAGAATACTACCGGTTACAAGGAATAAAATGTGCTGATTTTGTCAAACGGTCGACAACGTCCCAGATAGCATCACACTGACGTGAAGTCATAGGCAAGTGGGTGACAAAATCCATAGTCACGTGCTCCCACTTCCATTCGGGAATCTCAAGATTCTGCAGTAATCCACCTGATCGTCGGTGTTCAGCCTTGACCTGTTGACAAACCAAACGTCTAGAAATAAATTGATACACACTCCGCTTTATCCCTTTCCACCAGAATGTGGTTCGCAAATCCTTATACATTTTCATGCTTCCAGGATGAATTGACAATCGACTCATGTGAGCTTGAGAAATAATATCGTTCCTGAGCTCTGCAACATCAGGCACAAACACTTGATTCGATAAGCACAATAAACCATCTTCCTGAAAATGGAATCCAGATGTATTAACTCCATTGGCTAGACGTGCCAAACGCCGAGTCTTAACATCAGATATCTGAGCATCTCTGATCCGAGAATACAATACTGGCTTAGATAGAATAGTATAAAACTGAATACCATTTCCCTCTTTCTTATGCTTGATTGTAAAATTCAATGAACATCACTCCTGAATCATATGAGATAATTCGCTAGTCTAAAGTGCAGAAAGTCTCACCTGCCGACTCAAGGCATCAGCAGTAAGATTAGCCAAACCTGGATGATACTTGATCTCGCAGTCATAATCTTTCAGGAGTTCCATCCAGCGTCTCTGTCGCATATTCAAATCCGCCTGAGTGAATAAATACTTCAAACTCTTGTGATCCGTGAATATCTCAAATTTCTTGCCATAAAGATAATGCTTCCAGATCTTGAGCGCAAATACAATGACGGCTAACTTGAGATCATGCACTGGATAATTATTCTCATGCGTCTTCAACTGTCGAGAAGCATAGGCAATAACATGTCCATGCTGTGTGAGAACACATCCTAACCCCTGACCAGAGGCATCAGCATAGACAACATAACCCCCTGATCCAGAAGGTAGAGCTAGCACAAGTGCAGTAGTAAGACGTCTACACAGCTCATGAAATAACTCCTCACAATCTGAGGACCATATGAAGGAAACATCTTTCCGTGTAAGCTGTGTCAAAGGCCTGGCCAAATGTGCAAAATTCTCGATGAACCGACGGTAATATCCAACTAGACCCAAGAAACTACGAATCTCAGCAACCGTCATAGGACGAGACCAGTTCAGCACTGCCTCTATCTTACTAGGATCAACAAATATTCCTTCACTAGAAATCACATGATCGAGAAACACTACCCGATCAAGCCAAAATTCACACTTGCTCAATTTCGCATACAACTGCTTATCTCGTAACGTCTGCAAAATAATTCTCAAATGTTGTGCATGCTCATCCTTGTCATGAGAATAGACAAGAATATCATCAATGAAGACGATGAGAAATCTATCCAGATATTCTCGAAATACCTGATTCATCAAATTCATAAAGACTGCCGGTGCATTCGTCAAACCGAATGGCATTACCAGAAATTCATAATGCTCGTATCTGGTCCTGAAAGCAGTGGTAGAAATATCTCATTCTCGTACCCGCATCTGTTGGTATCCAGATCTCAGATCTATCTTAGAGTAGACATAAGTACATGTAATTGATCGAACAGATCATCAATCCGCGGCAAATGATACTTATTCTTGATGGTGACACGATTCAACTGCATTTAATAAATACATAATCGCATCGATCCATCCTTCTTCTTGACAAATAACACAGGTTCTCCCCACGGAGAAACACTCGGACAAATATATCCCTTATCAAGCAGATCCTGCAACTGCTGTTTCAATTCCTTCATCTCTGACGGCGCCAGACGATAAGGTGCTCGGGATATAGGCGTAGTTCCTGGTACTAAATCAATACCATATTCAACCTCTCGAACCAGAGGAAAACCAGGAATATCATCAGGGAATACATCAGAAAACTCGCTGACAACTGATAAATGATCAATACCTGGACTACTTGTGAACATATCAACTGCATAAATGAGGTAGCCCTCTGTTACGCCTTAAACGCATACAAATCTCGTGTAATGAGATTAATATTTTTAATGCATTAACAATTCTCATAATTAAATTGTTTTGATGATTACAAAACTTTGGTTATCGTTATTAACCGTTTAAAGTGAGAAATTTGCAGGTAATAATATTTTTGAGTACAGACAATATTAGAAGCAAGAACCGATAATCAAAAATTGGGAATAAAAATTCAAAGGTTCGAATCTGTCCAGGTTCGGACGACCCAAAGTCCTCTTCGGATGACCCGAAGATTTTCCAAAATATAATAAAGATCGGAGGACAGGCTCGGAGGCTTCTAAGACTACTTCGGACGATCCGAAGTTAGTTCGGACGACCCGAAGATTTTTCTGAAATTAAATAAAGATCGGAGGCACTCTCAGAGGCCACGAAATGCACACTTCGGACGACCCGAAGACAGTTTCGGATGACCCGAACTACTTTACGGCCATGAAGATTTTGTCGGAAGAAAAATTGCCTGAATGAATTTAATGTCGTCGTTCGGACGACCCGAAGAAGGCTTCGGACCACCCGAACAGTTCATCAGTCGTAAGAATTTGAATTTCAACCAGACAAGGTTCGGACGACCCGAAGGACCGTTCAGACGACCCGAACCCGTTTGGATTGGCACCTATAAATACATGTCATTTGAAGTCTTCTCAACTCACCAAATCACTCTTAACTCTCATTACAAGCAAGATCATCTCCTTCAAGAGTTCAAAAATATTTGTGTGATTTATATTCAAAATCGAGGGTTGTTTGCATAAGTTTATTTGTGAGTTGGTTGCTCGGTTATTGTAAACACTTGTGTGTGAAGCCAAGTGTATTTACAAGTGTTGTGGCTATCCTTGGAGCCCTTAAGGCCAAGTGTTGTGTTGTATCGGCAGGGTGATCGTGTTGAAGTTGTAAGGCTATCCTTGGAGCCATCAAGGCCAAGACGTTGAAGTGCTAGTGGATCCTTGGTTAATAGATCTTAACCAAGAAGGGGAGACGTAGATGATTTATCGTCGAACTTCCATAAACATCTCTTATCCCTTTTACTGCTTTATTTACTTACGCATTTATTTACCGCACTTATTATTTGATTACTTTAAGTCTTCCGCTTGCGTACTTGCATAATTACTTTAAATTTCTAAAGTTGCCAATAGAACCTAAATTCCCCCCCATTAGGTTCTAACAAGTGGTATCAGAGCCACCTTTTTACAAAATATTTTCAAAAAGGATCTATGGCAAATCTAGCGAGCGACTATGCTCAAGAGCAATCAACAAATCGTCCTCCTCTTTTCAATGGCATAAACTACGGGTATTGGAAAAACCGAATGTCCCTATATATCCAATCCGTAGACTATGACCTTTGGAAGGTTAGTGTGAAAGGTCCCTACATACCTACTAAAGAGGTTGAGGGTGTCAAAATTCCTAAGGGAATGGACGACTTTTCTAAAGAGGATATGAAACTTAATTCTCAAAATGCTAAAGCCATGAATATTCTTCATTGTTCCTTAGATATGAAAGAGTACAACAGGATCTCGATGTGCTCATCCGCTAAAGAAATATGGGACAAGTTGGAGATATGCCATGAAGGGACTAACCATGTGAGACCCCGTTTCTAATCTTCTAAACTCGATTAATCAAACATATTCGATCACAAAGAGACGCGGAAAAACTAATCAATAATTTTTTTTTTAAATTTGGGACGCGCGGCCGCGCCTCCCGGACGAGCGGGCGCGCACAGCCTGCTGAAAACACCTCCGAAAAGACTTCAAAAGCGCACAAAAACACCCGGAAAGGTTCCGACATGATCCAACTAATAATTCAACAATCATAAGATATTTGAAATACAAAAGGAGAGTAGATCATGCAATAGTCTAAGTTCTTTCAAAAATACAATAAGAAGTTCGACGATAGGGTTATTTGACAATTCAGATAAATTCGAGTTTCCTAAACATGATTCAAAACATGAAATTCATCAACCCTATAATACAAGATTTCTAAAAGAACAAACTTCTAGACGGTGTCTCACTCTATCACTTCCAACTCGATCTATTCATGCTGCTTCTGACACGATCATGCCCCACCTGCCGTCAAGTACACATACAAACAAAACGACAGCCGGATAATCCGGTGAGAATACAATTTCCAGTAAAAGAGACAAAACATGCATATCAAATAATATATCAAAACAAGATATATTCATACAAGACAAGTAATTCCAACAGCATGTCTAAACTCAAATCAAATGCATATAATGCAATGCATGTCTTTAAAACTCTGGGATTATCAAGTCTGGATAATCACAAGGTAAAAGTTCTCTATTCTCAATTGGGATCCCGAGGATAAAATATCGCCAACTCACCGACTCTCCCGATCGAGGTGGACGGTAAATATTTTACTCCTCTAGACTCTTGGCACCTATAGAGAGTGTTTCTCGACAATTGGTAAAAATCTGTTAACCAATGTCACTCAACTATAGTCCACAGAACGTCTAATTCTTCTGGGCCTCTCTTGCCCGCAAAACAAAGGAATTTAGCTCAATATGAATGCGATGCATATCAAACCCATTCAAGTAAAACAAATAACATATAATTCAAGTAGCATGAAAGTATGTGATTTCTTTTGGACACTCGAATTAATTCAAATTCGAGTTAATCGTCTCATTCATTCAATTGTCGTCTTCTTACCTTTCAAGTTCGTCGAGGATTCAAATCTGGAAGAAAAGACAACGAACTCAATCAATATCGAATCAAATCAAAACAAGTTCAAACAAGAAGTTCAATACTATACTGTCTTCAATTCTCAAAACGATTCAACTTCCAAGTTCGTTCCAACCCCGAATCCTATAATCAACTCTGAAAATGTAAAACATACGGATTCGATATCAATTCAACAACTCAAACAAACCCAGAAAACAACCAAATAAACAACCGATAATCCAAAAATCGATTTCGACGGCATAACGGCTATAAACGGTCAACCCATAATTTACCAACATCATCAAACAACTCAAACCATCTCATATAATATTCCAGTCCATCAAAAACAACCAAATCTAACCACAATCTTAAAACCCATTTTCGAAATTAAGCCCCAAAAATCATATAAAATCCAAACTTCGTTCTTTTTCCGAACCGACTTCGAATACACGATCTATGCTAGCTCAAGAACAACATACAAGGAGATTATCAAATTCTGACAACCCAAAAAAAATCAAAATTTGTGGATCGTAGCAAAACTTACGTCAGAATGTAGCCCTCGTTGCGGTGATCGTGAATATATCTTCAATTCGAAATTCTAACAGACGGATCGAGCGAATCGGACGGAAGAAGAAGCTTGGGAATCGATAGCCATGGCTTCTCTCCCTCTCGGTCGACGTGAAGGAGGGATGGGGGAGAGAAGAAGTGATGGGTGAAGGAGAGAGGTAGGGTAGGTAAAAAATAATAATAAGTCCCCAAAGACTAGTCAACCAACTTATTCGCAAACCGGTCCCTGAAACTCCAAATTAAATCAGTTCCATCTCGGCTCAACTAATTCCCATTAATTAAATTATAATAATTAATAAATTCCACTAATCCCAAAATAATTAATTTCAGGGCCTTACAATTCTCCCCCTCTAAGAATCGATTTCGTCCTCGAAATCAAAGCAGTTCCTTCTCAGAAAACAAGATAAAGTTCAAAGACTGCACTAATAATTCTTCTCCCACAACAACTCTGAAATCGCGGTTCTAAACAAACTCTGCTTCTTGCACCGTTTCTTCAATTTTGTATCGGCTCAACTGCACAAACTCATAAGAATCGGTTGTCTCCAACAAAACTGGCAACAAAAGACGTGAAGCACGTCGAGAATATCCGAAGAATACGGAGTAACAAAGTGATGGAAACAAGGAGAACTGAAGGAGTAAAAGTCGGTAGGCGAGATCGCCTAACTCCTCTAAAATATCAAAGGAACCCGTGAGTTAAACGAGATAGTTCTCTCTCTTAGCATAACTGCCAAAACCTTTAAAAGGAGGAATCTTTTGAATTACTCGGCCTCCCTGCACATAAGTACAGAGATCTGTGCTGGAATTCGACTATTTCGTTCGTCCTTCTTCTCAAGTCGTCTACACCTAGACAGGAATTCTTCATCCGTCTAACGAACCTCGAATCACATTTGATCCCAAGTCAGGGAACTCAGAAAATCATATCAATTTAATTGGGATTTCCATTTCTCCTCGTACAACTCATTTACAAAAGAGATGATACCAAGATACTCGTTTGATATCTGTTGTACAGAAACTTCTCAAGATGAGAAATCCATCCAGCAAGTGTCAAATCTTGCACTACAGCTCAGCATATCCTCTTAAAGTCTATATCGCTTATTCTTGGTTGTCCGTCGTTCTGTGGATAATAAACTGAACTCAATGCTAATCCAATAACAAGGTCTCTTCAAGACTGAGTTCAAGGTGAGAGTTAACTCAAAATCTCATTCTGAGAGGACAGACCTTGACAAGTCAACTAGCTGAAAATTCTCCTCACAACAATCCCAATCATACTGGCGTCTCTGAAATCCATTCTGTAAGGAAACAGAAACAGACTACAGCAATATCTCGACAATAATCAGATAGCATCTCCAAATCAGACAGCTCTATACTTCCGTGACCACATGTCGCACGCTCCCAATTCTATTCTGTACGGATAAAACTATGACAGAGCAAAAATAAACTGAAATTCTTTTTGACCATGTTGGAAAACTGGCGGTCAGATCAATCACGATTGATACCCGGTGCAGCGGAAGTTTAAAATTTTATCATGGAACAATTCCATGGTGTGGGTATCAACCGTTCAACGATTAAATTATTGTGTGTGTAAAATTCAAATAACAATTAATTAAATTTTACCTTCAATCTCGAAGCGAGATTAATGGACACCACACAGATTTCTCTGCGCTTCTTGTATCTCCCAGGAACTGATGAACTCCTTCAATCAGGTCCACGAATGAGGTTTAAATCCCTCTGACAGATTGCACTAGAAAATCTGTCAGAAGTTTTCTGCGAAGAGATTAAACGAATCTGATTCGTTATTCCTGACTGCGATTCAAAATCACAGACCGAAATTTTCTCGGGCAGAGCAGGAGGGGGACGGCCGAAAATTCTTTGAGAGAGCTAGGGTTCGATTTTTTTTCTCTCTCAGAATAATGAGCTGTTGTGTGTAATTCTGTACTGCAATAACTTATTTATAATGCAGGCCACTAACAGCTTAGGGCCCATTAGTCATAAGTTCAGGCCCGACAAGCAAAGCCCGCTCGTTCAGAAATTAATATAAAATTCATCGTGACTCCGATTGATGAACCGATTTCACCAATGTGCACAGAAACCATTTCTGCACATTTTAAAGTCAAAATAAATTTTCCTGAATCCGAATTCAGTGGTTTCCAAAAATGTCCATCCCTATGTCATTTTAGGAAATCCTACTCCCTTACTCTTATTTAAGAAGTCCAACTCCTTAGTTCATTAAATTTAACTCTTTAAATTTAACTATCTCAACGGGGATTAAAACTCCATTACACTGTGTGACCCTCAATGGTTCAGGGATACAGCTAGCCGTGGGCTCACAACTCCTTGTGACTCGGAACAACACTTTCCGACTTGCCCAACGAATCATGGTAAAGCGCCTAGCAACATCGCCCCATGATTCCCTAGGTATCACTGATAGTGCCTACAAGAACCAGTAGATTTTGGTTAGCGTACAGTACGGTCCCTTCATCCATATATCCCGATCGAATCAACAACCATTGGTATATCGAGAGTCGCTCAAGATTCGATAACTATGCAATACATCTTGAAGATCAAATTAGTGACATCGCATGTGCTACTAAGAAACCATTTCTTAAATCACATCAAGTACTCTGGCCAGAGATTTGTCACACTAATATCTCCTCAGATCGCATAGGATATCCACACTCGCAAGTATGTGGTGAATCCTTGACAACAATGCATCGACTCCTATATGTGTCGTAACTGTATCCAATCTCGACACCTGATGACCCCATAGAGTCGGTAAACGAGTCAAAGCACAGCACTAGCATATAGAGTCTCCATGATGTTTCAAGTCGTAAGGACTAATGGTGTACAACCAAAACCGCGGACTTTATCCACTCGATAAGTGATAACCACTTGGAAAGTCCGGATAGGGTAGTTCGATTATTCATCCTATGAATATCCATTTGCATGCTTCGAACATCTCTATGTTCCCTACCAATGAAACGTGGTACTCCGCATCGCAAATGCTAGTCTCAAACTCGAGCGATCCTTATCCTTATTATCGGACGGCTCAATCGACTAGGAACAGTTTAGAATATACAGTGACTATAAGATGTATTTCATGATAGACATCTCCATGTTCTACCACATCTTACATACACTATGGTATATTCAAGGTCTTTATCAAAACAACAATAGTATATCACAATATAACAATATGAAGTAATATAAAGTCATTGCCATTAATAAAAGTGTAAATTACATTAAACAAAAGATTGTTTTTACAAAGAGTCATCAAAGCCCATAGCCACAAGTTGGCTCACTGGGCACCCACTCTTTCAATCTCCCACTTGCCCTATAGCCAACTAGTCATACTACGTAGACCCATTGCTTCGCGATGTTTGTCAAACAATGGTCCTGGCAAGGGCTTAGTAAGCGGATCAGCGATATTGTCTGCAGAGGCCACTCGTTCGACAGTGATGTCTCCTCTTTCCACAATCTCCCGGATGATGTGGTATTTCCTCAGTACGTGTTTGGATCTTTGATGAGACCTTGGTTCCTTTGCTTGAGCAACGGCACCCGTGTTGTCGCAGTACACCGGGACTGGACCAACAAATTCAGGAATGACGCCCAACTCTTGGACGAAATTCCTCATCCAAACGGCCTCTTTAGCAGCAGCTGATGCTGCAATGTATTCAGCCTCAGTGGTGGAATCCGCTGTGGTGTCCTGCTTGGAACTCTTCCAAGAGACAGCACCGCCATTGAGCATGAATACAAATCCAGAGGTTGACTTCGAGTCATCCACGTCACTTTGGAAGCTAGAGTCGGTATAGCCTTCCAATTTGAGTTCTCGTCCTCCATAAACCATGAACATATTCTTAGTCCTTTGCAAGTACTTAAGAATGTCCTTCACGGCTTTCCAATGCATTTGACCAGGATTAGACTGATATCTGCTCATGACACTCAGAGCAAATGCTACATCCGGTCTAGTAGATATCATCCCATACATGATACTACCTATAGCTGACGCATATGGTACATGTGTCATATTCTCTATCTCTGCATCAGTCTTGGGACACATAGACTTGGATAGAGAAACTCCATGACACATGGGTAGATGTCCTCTCTTGGACCCATCCATTGAAAACCGTTTCAATATGGTGTCGATGTAGGTTGATTGTGTGAGTCCTATCATTCTCTTAGATCTATCTCTATAGATCTGTATCCCAAGAATGTAGGATGCCTCACCCAAATCCTTCATCGAGAATCTACCTGATAACCATATCTTTGTTGACTGTAACATCCCTACATCATTCCCAATGAGTAGGATGTCGTCAACATAAAGTACTAAGAATGTCACCGCATCCTTAACTACTTTCTTGTACACGCAAGGTTCCTCCGGGTTCTTGATGAAACCAAAATCTTTTATTGTTTCATCAAATTTCTGGTTCCAACTTCTTGATGCTTGTTTTAGACCATAAATTGATCTCTGAAGCTTGCATACCTTATGCTCGCTTCCCATGGATGTGAACCCTTCAGGCTGCTTCATATAGATTTCCTCCTTAATGTCTCCATTAAGAAAAGCAGTCTTCACATCCATTTGCCATATCTCATAGTCATACTATGCAGCTATGGCAATAAGGATTCTTATGGACTTGAACATAGCAACTGGTGAAAAGGTTTCATCATAGTCAACTCCTTGCCTTTGAGTATAACCTTTCGCCACCAATCGCGCCTTGTAGGTCAATACCTTACCATCAGGCCCAAGCTTTCTTTTGTAGATCCATTTACACCCTATTGGAACAATTCCATCGGGAGGATCTACCAAAGACCAAACTTGGTTTGTATGCATCGAATCCAATTCTGACTGCATAGCTTCAAGCCATAAATTCGAATCCGCATCAGAAATTGCTTCCTTGAAGTTTCTTGGATCACATCCAATGTCGGGTTCATCTTGATCCCCTTCAAGAAGAAGACCATATCGAATAGGAGGTCTAGAAGTCCTCTCGGATCTTCTAGGTTCAGGCGTGTTCAGCAATGGTTCCTGAGGAGTAGGATCGTTATTTTGTATTTCGGGTTCTTCTCGAACCTCTTCGAGTTCCATCATCTCGCCTTTCTTATCCAATAAGAACTCCTTCTCCAAGAAGGTGGCATTCCTAGAAACAAACACCTTTGTTTCATTAGGATAATAGAAATAATATCCGATTGAATTTTTCGGATACCCCACAAAATAACATAAGCTGGATCGACTATCCAACTTGTCTCCCACTGTCTGCTTCACGTAAGCAGGACATCCCCAAATCCTCAAGTACGAATACTTAGGAGCTTTGCCATTCCATAACTCGTATGGTGTTTTGTCCACTGCTTTAGTGTGGACGTTGTTCAACAACAATACCGCCGTTTCAAGCGCATAGCCCCAAAACGAAGGTGGAAGCTCAGTGAAGCTCATCATAGATCGAACCATGTCCAACAAAGTTCGATTACGACGCTCCGATACACCATTAAGCTGTGGTGTCATAGGAGGAGTCCACTGAGAGAGAATCCCATTCTCTTTCAGATAGTCCAAAAACTCGGTACTCAAGTATTCTCCACCTCGATCCGATCGAAGTGCTTTAATACTTTTACCTAGCTTGTTTTCTACTTCAGCCTTGAATTCTTTGAACTTTTCAAATGCTTCAGACTTATATTTCATTAAATATAAATACCCATACCTTGAATAATCATCAGTAAAGGTAATGAAGTAGGTGTGGCCATGTTGAGTCCCTACTCTAAATGGACCACAAACATCTGTATGGATCAAATCCAACAGATTCTGACTACGCTCAGGTTTCCCCTTAAAAGGAGATTTAGTCATTTTTCCTTTTAGGCAGGATTCACAAGTAGGTAGAGAGTTAATATCAGACATATCAAACATGCCCTCTCCCACTAGCTTATTCATCCTCCTTGAGGAAATATGACCTAGCCTAGCGTGCCAAAGGTTTGCCGGGTTTTGACTATCGATTTTCCTTTTGTTTGTTGTAGCCGGTTTATCAAAATAATTAATTGGAACGTCTTTTAGTTTTAAGTTGTATAGATCGTTTTCAAGTTGTCCATTTCCAATCAAACATTCATTCTTGTAAATATTGCAAATCCCATTCACAAAATTGCAAGAATAACCATCTCTATCTAGCATAGAAACAGAAATAATGTTTTTAATTAAATCCGGAACAAATAAAACATCTCTTAATAATAACTTAAAACCGTTCTGCAAAGTTAAACAAACGTCTCCTACGGCTGTAGCTTCAACTCTGGAACCATTCCCGAGCCTCAGCTGGGTCTCACCCATTCTAAGCCTCCGACTTCTTGTCATCACCTGCAAATCATTGCAAATGTGAGATCCACATCCGGTATCCAATACCCAAGAAGTAGTGTTAAGCGAAACTTTAATTTCAATATAGAACATACCCTTTGCAGTTCGCAACTGCTCAAGATATTCCTTGCAGTTACGCTTCCAATGTCCCGGCTTCTTGCAGTAATGGCAAACATCCTTGGATTTTCCATTGTTTGAAGCCTTTGTCTTTTGCTTCTTCTCGGGCTCGATTTTCTTGGGTGGGGCAGAACGTTTCTTGCCCTTCATACTTGGCCCCTTCTTAGCAGAAGATGAGGAGCCCACCAAGAAAACGGGCTTATCCTTCTTAAGTGTGGATTCATATGTAACGAGCATATTGACCATCTCTTCAAGGGTGGCCTCTATCTTGTTCATATTAAAATTTACCACAAATCCATCAAATGAAGAAGGAAGAGACAGAAGCAGTAAATCCACATTGAGTTCATGCTCCAACACCAAATCAAGGGTCGCCAACTTTTGTATGAGCCAAATCATTCGTACCCCATGATCACGGACCGAAGTCCCTTCACGCATGCGGCACGTCATCAACTCCTTAACAGTTGCGAACCTTTTAGCCCTCGACTGAGCCCCAAAAAGTTCCTTGAGTTGCGCGTGAATGTCAGCAGCATTCACCGTGTCCTCAAATCGCCTCTGGAGTTCATCAGACATCGAGGCTTGCATATAGCATTTGGTCTTGATGTCATGGTCCCACCATGCATCAAGCTTGGCCAATTCCTCCGGACTTACATCAGCTGGTGCTTCCTTCGGAGGTGCTTTCTCTAACACGTAGAGCATTTTCTCCGAAGTTAAGACAATCTTCAACTTCCGGAACCATTCCGTATAGTTGGCGCCAGTCAACTTGTTTTGTTCGAGGATCGAGAATAAAGGATTACGCGAATTCATCGTATGAAATACTGAAAAGAAAAACAGACATATATCAATGATTGTTTAAATAATTTACTAAGACATAAAATAGGCGAATTTAATTTTATGAATTTCACTCCCACTATTTTAACGATTTCACCACCCTCTGGTGAAAACGGGAAACTTTTTCCTTAGTGAGAACATGGAGTCCAATTGACAAACTTATGGTCCCGAATAATATCAGCCAACCATAATTCTCAAGAGGTAGAGCCCAATTGCTTCCAAAGCAACCCCCATGTGTTTACCTCATGTCCAATAAGGGCCCAATAATATGACGCCGTTTAAAGTGACATGTCAAGATGACCCATCAATATTAAGTTGTGATGGACGGTCGCCATGTGGATCCCCCAATAATATGAGACGATCCCATGGGAGTTCCACCCAACTTACAACATTTGTCGATCCAATGTACAGCTTTCCGACGGACGGGCCCCCCAATAATATGAGCCGGACCGTATCCGCGGGTAGCATCACATACATTGACCGTTGATGGAAGGTAGGAACATTTAAACAAATTTAAATTTCCTTTATTTATCTTGATATCAATTTTAAATCATATTTAAAATGAGTGATTTTTAATTATAAAAATATTTGTCTCATCATATTTAATTTATTGCATGCTTGCCGGATTCACGCAATTATGTCTAAACATGCATACAATCATAATATCAAATATTATATAGGATGATCGATTCCATTTCTAATTGACCCGTGGTTGCCAATCACGGGTCTTAGTCCAATCCTAGGTAATATGCAGTATGCAATGCAATCCTATTACATGTGCTTCCAATTTACATTTCTTCAGTCTTTATTGTCTGCTGGGCCCACCGTCTTCAAATCTTGATCTCCCACTAAAACTAATGTATTTACAATAAATAACAATGACAAGTAGGGGATACATTTTTAGGGGTGGGAACGGGCTATAAACCAAGCCCACTTTTATTACATATGACATTCATATCGGGCCATAAACCAGGCCCATTAATAAAACCAACAACAATAAAAACAAAATGTAAATTCCTAACATACACCTACAAAATTGGTCATGGCAATCGATCATCCTTATCCAATAACATTTAATTCAAAATTAATTTATTGGATAACATGCAGTGGCAATTCAAATTTAAACAAGATAAAATCATATTTTATATAAAATCTCATTTTACATATAAAATCATATTTTATCTCTATATCAAATAAAATCATATTTCATCTATAAAATCCAATTTTACAGATAAAATCATATTTTACTTAATATATCATAAGATCATATCTTATCATCAATTGTACCAAAAATAATTGATTTCAAAATTCAATTTAAGGATAAAATATTAAAATTTTCCAAAAATTCAAATTTATCCAAAAATCAATTTTAAAATTTACGGACTCGAACAATTCGATCCGAAATCTCGTGAACCAATCAAAAACAATTTTTGACCGGACCAAAAATAAAATTTTAACACATTAAAATTAATTTTTAAATAAAAATAAAATTTTTTCCCGCGGGCCGCCCGGGACACTCCCGGGCCGGCCCGCACCCGGGGAGCGGGCCGGGGGCAGCCCGGCTGCCCCCTTAGGGCAGCACTCTCGCTGCCCTGGCGGCGCCGTGCGCCGCCCCTGGGCAGCGCCGTGCGCCGCCCTGGGCGGCGACGGTCGCCGTCCTGGGCGGCGCCGTGCGCCCCCTTTGGGCGGCGCCGTGCGCCGCCCGGGGCAGCAACAATTGCTGCCCCACCGGGCAGCGATCCAATCACTGCCCGGGTTTTGCCCCGAAAAAAATTTTTATTTAAAAAATATTTATTTTGTTTTCCAAAAACCGAGATTCAAAAATTTTGTACAATCGATTAATTTAATCGTTTGGTCTGAGCAACCTAGCTCTGATACCACTGTTGGAAAACTGGCGGTCAGATCAATCACGATTGATACCCGGTGCAGCGGAAGTTTAAAATTTTATCATGGAACAATTCCATGGTGTGGGTATCAACCGTTCAACGATTAAATTATTGTGTGTGTAAAATTCAAATAACAATTAATTAAATTTTACCTTCAATCTCGAAGCGAGATTAATGGACACCACACAGATTTCTCTGCGCTTCTTGTATCTCCCAGGAACTGATGAACTCCTTCAATCAGGTCCACGAATGAGGTTTAAATCCCTCTGACAGATTGCACTAGAAAATCTGTCAGAAGTTTTCTGCGAAGAGATTAAACGAATCTGATTCGTTATTCCTGACTGCGATTCAAAATCACAGACCGAAATTTTCTCGGGCAGAGCAGGAGGGGGACGGCCGAAAATTCTTTGAGAGAGCTAGGGTTCGATTTTTTTTCTCTCTCAGAATAATGAGCTGTTGTGTGTAATTCTGTACTGCAATAACTTATTTATAATGCAGGCCACTAACAGCTTAGGGCCCATTAGTCATAAGTTCAGGCCCGACAAGCAAAGCCCGCTCGTTCAGAAATTAATATAAAATTCATCGTGACTCCGATTGATGAACCGATTTCACCAATGTGCACAGAAACCATTTCTGCACATTTTAAAGTCAAAATAAATTTTCCTGAATCCGAATTCAGTGGTTTCCAAAAATGTCCATCCCTATGTCATTTTAGGAAATCCTACTCCCTTACTCTTATTTAAGAAGTCCAACTCCTTAGTTCATTAAATTTAACTCTTTAAATTTAACTATCTCAACGGGGATTAAAACTCCATTACACTGTGTGACCCTCAATGGTTCAGGGATACAGCTAGCCGTGGGCTCACAACTCCTTGTGACTCGGAACAACACTTTCCGACTTGCCCAACGAATCATGGTAAAGCGCCTAGCAACATCGCCCCATGATTCCCTAGGTATCACTGATAGTGCCTACAAGAACCAGTAGATTTTGGTTAGCGTACAGTACGGTCCCTTCATCCATATATCCCGATCGAATCAACAACCATTGGTATATCGAGAGTCGCTCAAGATTCGATAACTATGCAATACATCTTGAAGATCAAATTAGTGACATCGCATGTGCTACTAAGAAACCATTTCTTAAATCACATCAAGTACTCTGGCCAGAGATTTGTCACACTAATATCTCCTCAGATCGCATAGGATATCCACACTCGCAAGTATGTGGTGAATCCTTGACAACAATGCATCGACTCCTATATGTGTCGTAACTGTACCCAATCTCGACACCTGATGACCCCATAGAGTCGGTAAACGAGTCAAAGCACAGCACTAGCATATAGAGTCTCCATGATGTTTCAAGTCGTAAGGACTAATGGTGTACAACCAAAACCGCGGACTTTATCCACTCGATAAGTGATAACCACTTGGAAAGTCCGGATAGGGTAGTTCGATTATTCATCCTATGAATATCCATTTGCATGCTTCGAACATCTCTATGTTCCCTACCAATGAAACGTGGTACTCCGCATCGCAAATGCTAGTCTCAAACTCGAGCGATCCTTATCCTTATTATCGGACGGCTCAATCGACTAGGAACAGTTTAGAATATACAGTGACTATAAGATGTATTTCATGATAGACATCTCCATGTTCTACCACATCTTACATACACTATGGTATATTCAAGGTCTTTATCAAAACAACAATAGTATATCACAATATAACAATATGAAGTAATATAAAGTCATTGCCATTAATAAAAGTGTAAATTACATTAAAAAAAAGATTGTTTTTACAAAGAGTCATCAAAGCCCATAGCCACAAGTTGGCTCACTGGGCACCCACTCTTTCAGACCAACCTCTCAACATCGGGTCAACTCTGAAATTCATTCCGTACGGGATACAGTAGCAGGTTCTGCAATCTGTCTAATAAAGCTCATTTGCTTCTAATTTCCAGACTTATCGATTCCTCAATCCTCTGAATAACTTTCGGTCGTCTGAAAGATTAGTGAATAACTGCAAAGGGATAATCTCAAGGTACTCTGTCTCAATCAAAATCTCTAACATGCCAAAACAATTACTCAAAACTGAGGTACCGTCACTGTCCTGAAACTCAGCCTGTGCCCAGTTCTGACTCTTCTTCAATAAATTCCCCAATTTGAATCTGTTTTATGCGCTATCTCCATCTTCTAAATCAATTCTGGTCCAGTTCGGATAAAAGAATTCTGATAGACTTCCCATTTGTTCCAGACTCTAAATCAGGAGTGCAACATTCATCGGTCGGTGAAGTCAAGGATAGTAGATAAAATAAGAACAGATCCATCGGCTCAAGGAGAATAACGATAGTAGATAAAATAATAACAAATCATTCTGTTCAAACCGTAGTTGCTTCATTGTAATACTTCGGATCATACTGGAATTTCACAATCGGAATCTTCATCATACCCAATTTTTACCTCAATCTCAAAATCAGTTCGGTTGCGAGACTCATACTCTGACTTCTCGGTTCAACAAAAGACTTCGAAAATTTCACTGGAGATAGTGATGTTCGATCTAACAAGCAATAAGATTACTGCCAAACAATAACACGAATCAGATATTGAGTCTCGAACTGCTCCAACTGCTACTAATATAGACTTCCTCTGAATAATAAAACCTCCAGAATCGGAATAAGAAGATGCAATGCACTGAAGATTATCAGTACAGAGGAAAATAAGAATTATTGAATCTCGGGTCGATCTCTTCTTCAAGTCAAACAAACTGATCACATAAGATTCGATTCAGGTACAAGTGCATTCTCTAGAGTTAGATGAGAAATCGGCTCCACGACGATAAGAATCTCTCGAAAATCTGCTATAGAATTCAAAATCTTCAATTCTTATGTACCGATGTCGGATTGGTTTCAATCAAAATAGCTTCAGTCTTGCCATGATCGCTGAAATTCCAGCTCTGGAATTAAATGATCGAGGAAAGGACATCTCTATACAATCAAAATTCAGACTTCAATAGTAAAACATGCCTCATCTCGGCACAAAATTCTGTAAGACCGATCTCCAATACTTTGTATGATCAACACTATTCTTCGAACAGAACCGAAAAGATCGATAAGAATTTCTAATTCCATCTAAATATCTCTGATATATTCAGTTCAAAAGATCTACAATACTGTAGACGAGTTTCTCTTCAAACGGTACGACTATACTCCAAAGAAGTCATACCTCGATCCAAGTTCAGTCTTCAATACTTCTTTCTATCAAAATCTCAGCTGATAATGTCTAATCTCAAGTCATTGCTGAATCTAACCTCATGACTCAGAGGTAATCTAGAAATCTCATCTGGATGATAACAACAACTCTCTAATCACTGGTTTATCAACCAATTCAGACTAGATTCTAGGACATCAGTTGAACAAGAGAATTCCTCCGCGAAATTCTGAAATCAGAAGGTCATTCGGCAGATCAACTAACAAGGAATCCTAGAATCGAGAATCCTTACCGGAGGATTTCCGTTCGTCTATTGACTTGGATCTAAATCTGTCAACTTCCTGAAGCAAATCCATAGTAATCCTGTACTGGATACAATAGCTAACCGAAAATCAACTCGAACTTTGATAACTGAAGTACGATACTGCTCAGTTACAATCAAATCAAAATCTCAATCAAATCAGAATCTGAAGTACAATACTGTTCGGTTCCAACTTATCCCATCAATTCAAAGAATTGTGACTACGGATAATCAAAGTTCAACAAACCGAGATGCATCAATAAATATCAATAAGAAGAAAGATAAGGTGTGTAACCGATCATATCAGAATAAGAAAAGAAACCATACTCTACTGATTCCTGTGGTCGTCATCGGTGAAATCTAAGTCTGATCATCAATAAGAGTACAACCAGAATCTGTTGCCTCGAAGATTGATTCGCCAAATGATTTAAGTTGCTCATAGATTCTGTCACTGCGGCTGATAGGAGCAACTGAAACGACTAAAATCTTTGTCGGAGTTAAAGAGACAAGAAAATTCCTTTCGGAGATCTTTCGATAATAACAAGATGACGAACTCTGGTAAAGCGTTCGGGCTGATGACGGACCTGATAGTGTCTTCTGTTCTCAAAGCACTGCTCACTGATTTCAAAAACTGCTTTCTCTTCAATGAAAGATGATCTCCAAGTCCCTCTAACTCTGATCAAACGGTGAAAAGGAATGTGTCAAAGAAATTCGGATGAAAGAGGATTCCAAAAAGTGATCGAACCTTGATTCAATAATGCTCTCTTCTTCATATCCTACCAACTTTTACCAATCCTCTAAGTTGGTACCACACTAACCGAAGTCTACGGTCATCTGTGTAGTTCAGAGAAACACCCAACGGATCGATCCCTTCTATTCAACTCCCGCATCCAACAGCATTCTCGGTACTCTTCAAAATTGGTAACCTAAACGACTAAAACTTACTCGTTAGAACACCCATCGATGTCAGAGTGACATCTAACAGTGAAGTAGTGGTACGATCTAGATCAGTCGAAGGAGTTACTGGCGGTTGTCGTCTGCTAAAGTTCTTCAGGAGACAATTCTGATATTCAGTAAGAAAGGATACCAATTCTCCATCTCAAAATTCAGTGTTCCACGTCTTTGTTCGAAAATTCCAATCAACTACAGACTACTGAATTTTGGATCTCAATCAGATTCTAATTCACCTCGTAACAAACTCTGATCTGCTAGCTCATGCAGATAGTGGAACTCGGATCCGAAAATTAAAATACAATTCATATTTCAAGTAATTCATGCTTTAAATTATAAATCACATAATCATGAAATTTCAAGTAATTTACAACTAATAAAGCATTCTTTCAATCAAATCAAGTAATCGTGATTCGAAAATTAAATTTAAACTCATGTAATTCAATTAATTCAAGAATCAATAAATCATGCTCGCAAGTATTTAAATAATCATTTAAATAAATCAATCACATGCGAGAATTCAATTCATGCGGACTCGATCTACCCCGCTCACTCTAGTTCAAATCCTAAAATCTTATCGCTCTGATACCACTTAATGTGAGACCCCGTTTCTAATCTTCTAAACTCGATTAATCAAACATATTCGATCACAAAGAGCCGCAGAAAAACTAATCAATAAATTTTATTTTTTTTTTAAATTTGGGACGCGCGGCCGCGCCTCCCCAGGCGCGGCCGCGCATAGCGCCCTGCCCGGACGCGCGGGCGCGCATAGCATCCTGTCCGGGGAGGTGCAGGGCGCGCGGGCGCGCCTCCCGGACGAGCGGGCGCGCACAGCCTGCTGAAAACACCTCCGAAAAGACTTCAAAAGCGTACAAAAACACCCGGAAAGGTTCCGACATGATCCAACTAATAATTCAACAATCATAAGATATTCTAAATACAAAAGGAGAGTAGATCATGCAATAGTCTAAGTTCTTTCAAAAATACAATAAGAAGTTCGACGATAGGGTTATTCGACAATTCAGATAAATTCGAGTTTCCTAAACATGATTCAAAACATGAAGTTCATCAACCCTATAATACAAGATTTCTAAAAGAACAAACTTCTAGACGGTGTCTCACTCTATCACTTCCAACTCGATCTATTCATGCTTCTTCTGACACGATCATGCCCCACCTACCATCAAGTACACATACAAACAAAACGACAGCCGGATAATCCGATGAGAATACAATTCCCAGTAAAAGAGACAAAACATACATATCAAATAATATATCAAAACAAGATATATTCATACAAGACAAGCAATTCCAACAGCATGTCTAAACTCAAATCAAATGCATATAATGAAATGCATGTCTTTAAAACTCTGGGATTATCAAGTCTGGATAATCACAAGGTAAAAGTTCTCTTTTTTCAATTGGGATCCCGAGGATAAAATATCGCCAACTCACCGACTCTCCCGATCGAGGTGGACGGTGAATATTTTACTCTTCTAGACTCTGGGCACCTATAGAGAGTGTTTCTCGACAATTGGTAAAAATCTGTTAACCAATGTCACTCAACTATAGTCCACAGAACGTCTAATTCTTCAGGGCCTCTCTTGCCCGCAAAACAAAGGAATTTAGCTCAATATGAATGCGATGCATATCAAAAACCCATTCAAGTAAAACAAATAACATATAATTCAAGTAGCATGAAAGTATGTGATTTCTTTTGGGCACTCGAATTAATTCAAATTCGAGTTAATCGTCCTATTCATTCAATTGTCGTCTTCTTACCTTTCAAATTCTTCGAGGATTCAAATCTGGAAGAAAATACAACGAACTCAATCAATATCGAATCAAATCAAAACAAGTTCAAACAAGAAGTTCAATACTATATCATCTTCAATTCTCAAAACGATTCAACTTCCAAGTTCGTTCCAACCCCGAATCCTATAATCAACTCTGAAAATGTAGAACATACGGATTCGATATCAATTCAACAACTCAAACAAACCCGAAAAACAACCGAATAAACACCCGATAATCCAAAACACGATTTCGATGGCATAACGGCTATAAACTGTCAACCCATAATTTACCAACATCATCAAACAACTCAAACCATCTCATATCATATTCCAATCCATCAAAAACAACCAAATCTAACCACAATCTTAAAACCCATTTTTGAAATTAAGCCCCAAAAATCATATAAAATCCAAACTTCGTTCTTTTTCCGAACCGACTTTGAATACACGATCTATCCTAGCTCAAGAACAACATACTAGGAGATTATCAAATTCTGACAACCCAACAAAAATCAAAATTCGTGGATCGTAGCAAAACTTACGTCAGAATGTAGCCCTCGTTGCGGTGATCGTGAATATATCTTCAATTAGAAATTCTAACGGACGGATCGAGCGAATCGGACGGAAGAAGAAGCTTGGGAATCGATAGCCATGTATTCTATCCCTCTCGGTCGACGTGAAGGAGGGATGGGGGAGAGAAGAAGTGATGGGTGAAGGAGAGAGGTAGGGTAGATAAAAAAAAATAATAAGTCTCCAAAGACTAGTCAACCAACTTATTCGCAAACCGGTCCCTGAAACTCCAAATTAAATCAGTTCCATCTCGGCTCAACTAATTCCCATTAATTAAATTATAATAATTAATAAATTCCACTAATCCCAAAATAATTAATTTTAGGGCCTTACAAACCAAGTCAAGGAGACGAAGATCGATCTACTCCAACTCAAAAACGAAACATTTGAGATGGAAACCCATGAGGATGTTGACACAATGTTCCGAAGGCTCACTCAAAGCATCAATGAGTTGGCCCAACTTGGGGAACAATATCCAACCAAGCAAGTGTGGAGGAGAGCTCTCCGCGCCCTACCCAAGGAGTGGGATTCCAAGAGAACGGCTATAATTGAGTCCAACAAAGGCGACAACGCATCGTACGATCTTGATCAACTACATGGGACCTTAAAAACCCATGAGTTGGAAGTATCCACAAGGAAGGAAATAAAGAAAGAAGATATCAAGGCAAAGGGGATTGCCTTATCTAGCCAATCCAAAGAAGAAGAAGATGATGATGATATGGCACTCTTCGCAAGAAAATTCAAAAAATTCATGCGAGGAAACAACTTCAAAAAGAAGACGGACAAGGAAGTTACTTGCTACAACTGTCAACAACAAGGCCACTATGCAAATGAGTGTCCTCTCAAGAAGAAGGTTGACAAGGGAAAGAAGAAAGCATTTCTAGCCACTTGGAGCGATAGCGACGATGACAAGGAGGAAGCTAACCTCTGCCTCATGGCTAAAAGTGATGACATCGTCTCCGACGATGATGATGAGGTACCTTCCTATGACGAACTACTACTTGCATATAAACAAATGTTTGATATGGCTAAATCTCTTAGAAAGTAAAATAGAAACCTTAAAAATGAATTAGAATCTAAGGGACATGAGAACCTAAGATTAAAGGATGACATATCCCAATTAGAAAAATCTTTTGATAAATTCAATATTAGTAGTAATAATTTGAATAATTTACTAAGTATGCAGAAATGTAGTTTTGATAAAGGTGGAATAGGATATGGTAAGAAAACAATAGACTTCACTAGTCTAATTGCTAAAGCAAAAATGAGATCACCCCCAACATGTTCTTACTATTGTAAAATAGGACATGCTAGACATAAATATAGATCTTTAAAATATCAATATGTTCAAAAGAGCTATAAGAAATGGAGGCCTAAGAGTACTTAACAACTCATCAGTTGTCATTATGAGATCATGATCTAAGGGAGTTCATCATAGACCGGTTTAAACTGCCTTGACTTGCCACTGGTCTTCCTGATAAACGTTGCTCTGTCCAAAAAAATAGGTTTTTAAAGAGGCCATAGCCCTACCTACTACTGGGAGCACTCTTAGAAAGTGGCGATGATGTTGCTATGAGAGACTGAACTCTTAGAAGTCTATTTTATATCTCTCTTTTCTACCACTGTGGACCCAAAAGAACTAAAAGGTACCAAAATAAATTTTTGTAGGGAAATAGGAAAAATGTTCTCCCTAGCATATGGTATCTAGACAGTGGATGTTCTAGACATATGACGGGGAACAAAGAACTACTCCAATCAATCAAACCAAAGGAGAAAGGATTTGTCACCTTTGGAGACAACAGCAAAGGAGTTATCAAAGGAATCGGCTCAATAGGTATATCTGAATCCTGCTTGATTGATGATGTACTCCTAGTGAAAGGGCTTAAGCATAACCTACTAAGCATAAGTCAATTGTGCGATAGAGGTTATGAAGTTATGTTCACTCCCCAACACTGCACTATATCACTCACATCTGACAAATCCATAAATTTCAAAGGATATAGAAGTGAAAATGTATACAAGGTTTCTTTAAATAATTTATTTTTATCAAATATTAAAAGCCTTGTATCCTTGAATGTTGATGAAAACATTCTTTGGCATAGACGACTAGGTCATGTTGGTCCTAGTACCATAGAAAAACTTTTTAAACTTGATTTAGTTGTTGGTATGCCAAAACTTAATTTAAAATTAGATTCTGTTTGTGATGCGTGTCAACTTGGCAAACACACAAGAGAATCTTTTAAAATCAAAAATTTTATATCAACTTCTATGCCACTTGAACTTCTTCACCTAGATCTATGTGGTCCCTCGAGGAACGCTAGCCTAGGAGGAAAGCTTTATGCATTTGTCATTGTGGATGATTTTTCACGTTTCACGTGGACATTGTTTTTAGCTCACAAAAATGATGCATTTGATTATTTTAAAACTTTTGTCAAACATGTTGATAATGAGAAAAATCTTTCAATAAAACAGATCCGTAGTGACCACGGAACTGAATTTCAAAATGAGAGTTTTTCAAACTTTTGTGAAGATAAAGGTATCGGTCATAATTTTTTTTGTCCTAGGACTCCTCAACAAAACGGGGTCGTTGAAAGGAAAAATAGGACACTTGTGAAGATTGCAAGGACCATGATATGTGAGCATTCTCTACCAAAATATTTTTGGGCTGAAGCAATGAACACTGCTTGTTACATCATTAATCGTGTATCAATAAGGTCAATTCTCAAGAAAACTCCATATGAATTATGGAGAGGGAGAAAGCCTAACATTTCATACTTTCGAGCTTTCAGTTCCAAATGATACATTCATAATAACGGTAAGGACAACCTTGGCAAATTTGATGCCAAATCCGACAATGGTATCTTTCTCGGTTATTCTACCTCAAGTAAGACTTTTAGAGTTTTTAATAAACGCACTTTACTTGTTGAAGAATCTATGCATGTTATATTTGATGAATCCATGTCTATAGTTTCTTGTAATACTAACAATGATGTAGAAATTCTCGAAGAAGAGATGGCTTCCTCAAGCCTAAATGATATAGATGTTTCCGTTGAGGAAACACCACTTCCGAAGGATTGGACGCTTCACAAAGATCACCCAATGGATCTTATCATTGGAAGTCCTTCGAAGGGAGTAGCCACTCACTTTTCTCTTAATAATATTTGCAATCATCTTGCTTTTGTTTCGCATGTTGAACTTAAGTGTATTGATGATACTTTATTAGATGATTCTTGGATTATTGTTATGCAAGATGAGTTGAATGAGTTTAAGCGTAATGATGTTTGGAATCTTGTTCCTAGGCCGCATGATAGATCTATCATTGGAACTAAATGGGTGTTTAGGAATAAACTTGACGAGCATGGTACTATCACTAGAAATAAAGCTAGGCTTGTAGCGAAAGGTTATATTCAAGAAGAAGACATTGATTATGATGAGACTTATGCGCCTGTTGCTAGACTAGAATCTATTCGCATGCTACTTGCTTTTGCTTGCTCTAGAAATTTTAAATTATTTCAAATGGATGTCAAGAGTGCATTTCTTAATGGTGAATTGAAAGATGAGGTTTATATTGAACAACCTGATGGCTTTGTTGATACTGCTTTGCCTGATCATGTGTATAGACTAAACAAAGCATTGTATGGTTTGAAACAAGCTCCTCGACCTTGGTATGAAAAACTATCAACTTTCCTTATTTCAAATAATTTTTCAAGAGGAAAGATTGATATTACTTTGTTTACCAAACATGTCAAAAATGATTTATTGATTGTGCAAATTTATGTTGATGACATAATTTTTGATTCTACTAACGAAACTCTTTGTCAAGAATTCTCTAAGTTGATGCAGGAACACTTCGAGATGAGTATGATGGGGGAACTTAACTATTTCCTCGGATTACAAATCAAACAGTGCAAAGATGGTTTTTTTTTGTGAACCAAAGCAAATACATCAAGGAGATTCTAAAGAAGTTTGGAATGGAGAACACAAAATCATCATCCACACCGATGAGCACAGCAATCAGACTCGACAAGGATGATAATGGTAAAACTGTAGATCAATCTTCCTTTCGTAGTATGATTGGCTCCTTACTTTATGCTACTGCTAGTAGACCGGACATTATGTTTAGTATTTGCTTGTGTGCACGATTTCAATCATGTCCAAAGGAATCACATTTGTTCGCCTTAAAACACATTTTCAAATATCTTTCAAATACTCCAAATCTCGGCATGTGGTATTCGAAAAATTCTTTCGTTGATTTAAAAGCTTATTGTGATGGCGACTTTGGTGGATATAAGGTGGACCGAAAAAGCACTAGTGGAACCTGTTTCTTTTTAGGAAAATGTTTGGTTTCTTGGTTTTCCAAAAAGCAAAACTGTGTTGCGTTGTCAACGACCAAAGCCGAATATATGGCTGCTGGTAGTTGTTGTGCGCAAATTCTATGGATGAAGCATCAATTGCTCGACTATGGCGTCTTTTTTCAAAAATCCCTATTTTCTGTGACAACACTAGCGCCATATGTCTAACAAAGAATCCGATTCAACATTCGCGCACCAAACATATTGACATTCGTCATAATTTTATTCGTGACCACATCGAACAAAATGAAGTTGAACTTCAATATGTTGACACTACAAATCAAATTGCCGATATTTTTACAAAACCACTAGATGAAAATACTTTTATACGTTTACGTGGTGAACTTGGCATGATTGAGTTATAATCGCTTGTAGACATAAATTAAAATTTAATGTCATATTAAGGGGGAACATAATATTAAATTTGAGCAATTTAATTTTGAATAATATAAATCAATTGTATTTATTCAAAATTAAAAAGCTCATATTTTATGTGAATTATTTGATTTATTATTTGAAAATGCAAAATATCTTTTTAAGAGTCATTTTCGAAAATTCTGACTTCGGCAAGTTCGGAGCACCCGAACCATCGTTCGGATCGTCCGAACAGCTCGCGCCCGTTCAGTTTAAAAACTTTCAAAATTCCCTCCAATCTGGCTAGTTCGGACCATCCGAAATAGACTTCGGACCATCCGAACTCTGCGCGGTAAACTTTTGATTTTTGACCGCCTCAGCCTCGGGCCCTCCGAAGAGCTTCGGACGTCACGGACATTAAAATGAACCGTTCGGACCATCCAAACACTTCGGGCCCTCCGAACATTAATTACAGATTGTCAAACTTATCTCCTCATTAATCAGGTTCGGACCGTCCGAACCCAGTTCGGATCGTCCGAACCCTTTGCTATAAATACCCCCTCGGGCCATCCGAAAAATTCACACCAAAAATCATTCTTTTCTCATCTCTCATCCGAAATCCAGCCTATAAAAATGCCTGCCAAAAGCCATCGCGATCAAGCCAGCTCTAGTCGCCCAATCCCAATCCATGATCCAAACCTACCGGCTATTTCTCGCCCTATCCCTGAGGATTATCCCACTCGACCGATTTTACCCGGTCGTATTCTGGATGTCGCTTATCTTGCGACATCACATCTGTTTTTGTTGCCTCTCATTGCTGCCCAGCATTGGGAATCCTTTTTCCACCCTTCCATTCCGGATGCTATCTTTCCATTTTTACTTTTCGAGTTTTATGCCAACCTGGAACTTGAACTTGGCGAGGAGCTTCATATCTCCACGATTGTCCAGGGTCGGCATATTTGCTTTTCTGTCTCCAACTGTGCCGAGTGGTTTGATCTTCCTATGCTGGGTCCCAGCAACTATTTTGTTCAGGGATGGCCCATTGACGATCCCACCTTTGATCGAGATGAGGTCCTTTCTACCATTCTTGGTCGTCCAGCTACTGCTGCCGACGATCGTCTTGTTTTGAAACAACTCCGTCCCGACTACCAAATCATTCAAAAATTAATCACCACTTCCATCATTCCGCGTAGTGGAGACTCATCCACCTGAAAATATCTTGACCTCTATGTTCTCTACCATATTGTCTCCTCCCGTCCTTTCAACCTTCCTCGATTCATTATGCAGGCTAAGCATAATGCGGCTAAAGCCACGAGGAAAGTTTCTCTACCTTTTGCTCGTGTCATCAACCACATTTTGTCTCATTTTGATATCTCTTTTGATGACCCAAATCCTCTTGCCATCTCTGATTATCACACTGTCAACCACTCTTCGATTACCAAGATGGAACTATCTTGGAATCCTGTCCTTTCTTATTGGGTTAATGACCCAACTCGTGTCTTTAAAAAATATCTTCCGGACAAACATTTTTCACTCCCCTATTCGAGCCTTTCACCCACTTCTAAGGCTAAGGGTTTTCCCAATGGGCCTCCTGTCGAAGAAGGAGAACCTTCTTCTTCTGGTTTTCATACTTTTCCAAGAAATCTTGGCGATCTTCCTTTCGAGCTACCCGAGATTCCTGCTACCCCCGCTCCTCAGACTGATCGTCTTTTTGAGACTCTTCATCGCATTGAAGGGAATCTAGCCACCCACTTTGCATCTTCTACTGCATCTATGGATGCACGATGATGACTCTTAGATTTTATTTTTGCATTTTAAGTTGTATTTGTTTATGCTTTTTATGTAAAAAATTTCTAAATTAGTTTAATGAAATTATTGTGTAATTTAATTTTTCTTGTCTTTTAATTGCTTTTTGATTATCGCAAAAAGGGGGAGAATTAATTTGGTTAAATAATTATTTATTAAATTGAGGGGGAGTTTTAATTATTAATGTTTAACAAATATTAAATTAACAATTCTCATAATTAAATTGTTTTGATGATTACAAAACTTTGGTTATCGTTATTAACCGTTTAAAGTAAGAAATTTGCAGGTAATAATATTTTTGAGTACAGACAATATTGGAAGCAAGAACCGATAATCAAAAATTGCGAATAAAAATTCAAAGGTTCGAATCTGTCCAGGTTCGGACGACCCGAAGTCCTCTTCGGATGACCCGAAGATTTTCCAAAATATAATAAAGATCGGAGGACAGGCTCGGAGGCTTCGAAGACTACTTCGGACGATCCGAAGTTAGTTCGGACGACCCAAAAATTTTTCTGAAATTAAATAAAGATCGGAGGCACTCTCGGAGGCCACGAAATGCACACTTCGGACGACCCGAAGACATGTTCGGATGACCCGAACTACTTTACGGCAATGAAGATTTTGTCGGAAGAAAAATTGCCTGAATGAATTTAATGCCGTCGTTCGGACGACCCGAAGAAGGCTTCGGACCACCTGAACAGTTCATCAGCCATAAGAATTTGAATTTCAACCAGACAAGGTTCGGAAGACCCGAAGGACCGTTCGGACGACCCGAACCCGTTCGGATTGGCACCTATAAATACATGCCATTTGAAGTCTTCTCAACTCACCAATTCACTCTCAACTCTCATTACAAGCAAGATCATCTTCTTCAAGAGTTCAAAAATATTTGTGTGATTTATATTCAAAATCGAGGGTTGTTTGTATAATTTAATTCGTGAGTTGGTTGCTCGATTATTGTAAACACTTGTGTGTGAAGCCAAGTGTATTTACAAGTGTTGTGGCTATCCTTGGAGCCCTTAAGGCCAAATATTGTATTGTATCGGCGCGGTGATCGTGTTGAAGTTGTAAGACTATCCTTGGAGCCATCAAGGCCAAGACGTTGAAGTGCTAGTGGATCCTTGGTTAATCGATCTTAACCAAGAAGAGGAGACGTAGACGATTTATCGTCGAACTTCCATAAACATCTCTTATCCCTTTTACTGCTTTATTTACTTACGCATTTATTTACCGCACTTATTATTTGATTACTTTAAGTCTTCCGCTTGCGTACTTGCATAATTGCTTTAAATTGCTAAAGTTGCCAATAGAACCTAAATCCCCCCCCCCCCCCACCATTAGGTTCTAACACCCTCCCCACCTGACTCCAAGACATGACATGCTTTCAGAGCCGATACAAGTGGCATCGGAGGTCGCGCACCCTCACTATAAAAGTACCAGCTATCACCCAGAACAGATGAAACTGGACCAGACGCTGATTACAATCCTCAGTAGCGTGATACAAAGTCATCATATCTATTCCAAAATTATAGTCAAAATCTGTCGTCTCTAATATCATCAGATTAGCCGATAACAAATTTCCCTCAAGCTCTAGAAGGCAACCACTAGACGCTTAGTTACTACCTCCTGCTCTAACGGAGTAGATACAACTAAATCCATATCTAATGATACATAATGTAATCTATGTCTCTTAACAAAATGGCTAGAAATAAAGGAATGCGATGCTCCCGTATCAATTAAAACAAGTGCAGGAATACCGCATAACAAAAAGGTACCTGCCAACATGCGATCGCTTCCCTCAGTAGCCTGCTCCTGAGACAGAGCAAATATCTTCCCTTGAGTCTATGGACGGTAACCAAAAGAACTCTGTGGTGCTGGCTGCTAACATGGAAAAGTAGAAGCCTGAGATCCAAACTGTGATCCCGATCCACTAGCAAAACCCATACGCTGAGCACAATCTCTCCGCAGATGTCCCTGCTCACCACAAATATAACAAGAACCAGTAGCTTTCCGACATGAAGCTGCAGGATGCTTTCCACCGCAATGGCTGCAAAATTCCTCCTTCTTCATATTCTTCCCAAAATGGAATGTACCTCGTGATCCACGAGAACCAGATGAAGTAGTAGTAGTAGAAGAAGACATAGGTCCAGATTGCACAATAGATTGAGCCTAGGCCCAAGAGATCCACTAGGCTGTTCTGGAATCATCAACTGTGCCTGCCTGTTGTTGTTTTCCACTTGACGGAAACGGTTCACCAAAGTTTCATAAGATGTCGGATCATCACAAACGACAACTTGTGAGTAGATATCTTGGTTCAAGCCTTGCAGAAAGATATCATACTTGGACGCATCACTGTCCCTGATATGAGGGATGAAAGGTAGCAGATCAAGAAATCGTTGCTGATATTGATCAATAGTCATTGATCCTTGCCTCAAAGTAAGCAACTCCATCAATCGTGCCTGGCGAACAGCTGGAAGAAAATACAGTTTCTGAAACTGCTGACAGAAATCCCCCCAAGTCGCATGTCCTCTCTCAGTACATGCCTGAGTAGCCTTGGCATCCCACCATAAGCGTGCTCGATCTTCTAGAACAAATTATAGAACTTCAAGATTCTGCTCCTCAGTGCAATCGAAAGCTCGAAACTCACTCTCGAGTTTGGACATCCAACCTCTTGTCTGTTCAGGATTTTCGACTCCCACCAAGGGTTTCGGTACTACTTGCATGAACTTATTGATAGTGTAGCGATGTCTACCCTCATGAGCACGATGCCGATCATCATGATGGCGATGGTGACGATGATTATGACCACCTCCCTGGTCAACACAACCGTGACTCTCGCCAGCCATATCCTGAAAATAATTGTACATTAAAAATCTCAAATGCGCAATAATTACTTAAGACTAGACTAAATCCCAAGTACTAATCCCAAAATCTAAGCATGCTCTGAGACAAAAAATGTAGTGACCCTGCATTGTATCACCTACTAACTGACAACTAATAGCATGCATTAAACTTAATAAAGCAAGAATGCTTAACAGAGTAAAACGTGCAGAAACATAATCCATAATTTACATATCAGCTTAATAAAACAAATCCAGGCTTAATACTGTAGTGATACAACCAAATCGAAAAACTAAAAAGTAAACATTATACAGCTAAACAAATCCTGCTATATAAAATCCCTCAAAAGCTCTGGCTCCCTAGTCTTACCTTGAACCACATGCTCCGTTCATCCTGCGACCTGCCCCGTGGAATGGGGTGTCCAAGATAAAAACTAGGACGTGAGCGCTAACGCCCAGTACATAAACATGAGTAAACATATATATATATATATATATATATATATATATATATATATATATATATAATGCATGCAAAATGATGACTGGTAAAATGTCATCTGAAAGTCATGCTCAGTACCAACGCCACATGAGTGCTTCCACAGCACAGATCAACCTCTGGGTGCAACCACACTCGTCTAGTACACCAGAGTAGTCAGACAAATATGTCCCCACCGTCGCGGTATCAGTGACAGACTATCGAGTATAGAGTTGAGCGGCTCTATAATCAGGTATAACAAGGTATAGGCTCAACATGTATATGCACATGACATATGAATATGAAAAGAGGTAAATCATATATCATGCCATATAGTAATGCCCAAATAAATGCAATATATAAACATGTATACTCGCTGGAAATCTCAGTCAATGTGTACGTACCTCTAGGCTAGTTCAAGTCTAGTAGGATCCTAGGTTCCAAGCCTATATTCAAAAGTTCACCGTATCACTACACAAGTTATATAAGTCTTAACTAAGCTAATAAGTACTCATAAAATTTAAATAGATTCTTGTACCATACCTTCGTCCGTAGATAGCCCTTTGAAGTCGCTAGTCCCGGATGACTATAACCACACCTTGGTTATTTCATAACCTCTATTATAACCGATAGGGCCCTCAAGTGTATATCTCACACTATATAACTGAAAGAAGGAAACTCGAAATTCGTATTTGAAAATGAACTCCGGAGACCACTATTTATAGACAAAATTCCCGGCCAGGATCGGAAGCTCCGTTCTGTATCGGAAGCTCTAATATGCGCATGTGCGACACTTGTCAAAATGTCATCGGTGCACGTCATCGGAAGCTCCGATCATCGATCGGAAGCTTCGATCGCCATCGGACGTTCCGATCTCTACCGGAAGCTCCGATCCCACTTCGGAAGTTCCGATCTCTTAAACACCTTAAAATCCTTGATTAACCATGTAATTACTTAAAATGAGGTGCGGGTTACTACACATGGTACAACAGAAACAAAATTGTTTGTCTCTTTCAACTGCTGAATCTGAATATGTGGCAGCTGGAAGTTGTTGCTCTCAATTGTTATGGATGAATCAAATGCTAGAATACTATGTCTAAAAAGTAAAATCCCAATTGTGTACTGTGACAACTCAAGTGCAATAGACATATATAAAAACCCAGTACAACACTCTCAAACAAAACACATTGACATTAGACATCACTTCATTCGAGATTTAGTTGAGAAAGACATGATTCATATGGAGTTTGTTGGAACCAATAACCAATTGGCAGATATTTTCACAAAAGCATTAGACTTTGAGAGATTCTCCAGTCTTAGGAAATCTCTCATCATGTGTTCTTTATAATCACTCAAGGTTGTTGTTCTTAAGTGTTTCCAACACTGAAGGACAACACCAAATATGCATGTGGATTTTTAGGACTTAGGCATACTGCATTTTCATTTTGTTCCTTGTTTTGCACTGGTTGTTAACATTAACTAGCATGCTGTAGTGTTCTGCAAAAATTCTTTTGAATAACACTTGCCATGATAATTTACTCTAACTAAACCACAAAGTAGTTGAGGGATGTTCGTGTATTCCATAATCTTGTCCCATGTGAAAAGTGGTTTCGCAAATTTAGAGTATGCTTTAATTGAACCATGAATTAGTTGAGGGATGTTCGTGTATTTCATGATCGTGTCCCATGTGAAAAGTGGTTTCGCAAATTTAGAGTCTTTTTCAAATATATCAAAAGAAAATTGGAAAAAGCTACCTAAAAGAGTCCAAGAAAGACCGTTTTTTTAGTGCGCAGACTACCACTTCTGGAGATAAACCAAAATAATTTTGATACATGGCTCTGTGAGTGTAAAAATCAATCAAAATATTTTGAAGACTGTTGCGTTGCTAGAAAGTGTTGCCAACACTAGTGCTTAACATGAAATGTGCACACACTGCATATTTTTGTTTCTAGATGCATCATATTTATGTTTTAGACATAAATCAGGTCATGCATATTACATTAAGTATGTATATTTATCCGCCAAGGGTTAAAAGTTTATGGACAAAAAAATTTGAAAATTGCCCTACTTGCTAAAATTTGAATTGTTTGAGATTAAATTTCAGTGGTGTTAATTCTATGTGGAGTTAATTTTGGGGCAGATATTGATTTAAAACATTGAGTTGATCGGGTAAATACTATAATTAAGGATTTAGTTTTCAATTTGAAAAATTTACCCATTGGCCTTATCTTTTTTACCGTTGAAAGACAGAAGCCCAAAAAAATTAGGAGTCTGAGAGATTGATTATGATAGGGTTTGTTACCGTTTAAATCCTAAAATCCCTATTTATTGGATTTACTGTGTGGTTTTATCATCATCTTCCCCAAACCCTAAACAAATCTCTGACACACTTTCTCTATGAAATTCTCACATACAACTCTCTAAAAATGGCAGGCAAAGCTTTTGATGCTCACGATATACGCTCGGAGATGGGGCATAAGGAATTAGATTCATCGTCGCCTAATCTCTAAGAAAAACCCTCTCTCTCGATCGTTCCTGCAGTTGTTCAACCGAAACCGCTTGATTTCATTGCCCCTGGAGAACCTGGGAATGCGATTGACATTGAAAATCCTCCAGATTTTTTAGTGTTGAATCGCGTGTGTCCAGCACCCCCAATCCTACGGGAGATCCAAACGCCAAGCAGGTTACAATCCGGATTTTACTACCACCAAAAGATTTCGAAGCAAGGGGGAGACATCAAGACCTATTTTGAATGACCCAAACTTCTCATCTGGAGATGATTATGAGGATCATGATTTTGAGTTTGTGGAGAGGCCAAAACCATCTGATGCAAAGGAAAAGGCGAAGGATTCAATTTCTTTAGATAATGATTCACACTATGATGTGACTCTGGATGGAAAAGAGCCATCATGTGTGACTGTTGATACTGCCTCAAAGCCCCAAACTAAGGCTTCTGATAAAACTGTACCTAGTGAGCTTGATTTCTCTGATGAGGATGAAGTTTCTCTGGCTTCCTTCATGGGTAGCATTCGGAAGTCCAGTCTTGAGGCAACTGTTCCAAATCCCTCTGATGATGATGAACCATACGCTGAAATGCTACAATAATATGAGGAAAACAGGCCTCAGAAGTCTGATAATACACCTTCTTCAAGTTCTGAGGAAGAAGAGTATGAAGCAGCTGAAACAGAAAGCTCTGAAAGTGGGGAGGAACTGGTTGCAGAAGACAATGTTGCCAACACTGAAGACAACACTGCAGATGAATCTGATAGTGAGATTGATCCTACCAAGGCATACAGTCTCAGATTTTACTCAAAAGAGTCTGCTAATGAATGGAAAGTACATTCTACTCGAGAATGTTGGGAAGAAAAGAACATCGATTTGGATGCCTTAAACAAGCAGAATTTGGTAAGTTTTCTAGAAAAAAAAGAACTGTTATCTATAGTTACTACTGCTGCACCATTTTCCAGGAAGGCCGTACTTGAATTTTATAGTAATCTCAATACAAGTACGTGGAATGAAGAGTCTGCCAAGTTTGGTCAAGTGTATGTTCGAGGCAGAGTCTATGACTTTACTCCTATGCTCATCAATGAACACTATCATACTCCTGATTTCAAGAATGATGCAGTCAATGAGGATATTGATCAGATAACCAAACTTATCACTGAAGGACTTGTTCAAAAATCCCCTCTTCATCCGGACAGACTTTCTGCTGCTAAGTTGACCTCGTTCTTTTCAGTGCTACACAAGCTGGCTATTCGAAATTGGACTCCATCTGCTAACACCACAGTGGTTACAAGGCCACAAGCTTTAGTTCTATTTGTTGTTGGAACTCTAGCATCGTTTGATTTTGGAAAGCAAGTGTTCTGCATCATTACATCATTCAGAGATGGTGGGTGAAAGTCAAGCTACCTTTTCCCTCATTAATCTATGGGATGCTGGAGTCCCAGGGATTTCAAAAGGAAGCTGATGAAGAATTAATTAGAGGAGATGATTTGTTGATGATTGCTCCTACTCTGTTACGAGGAAATCGTAAAATTGATCTACCGTGGACAGGTGTTGCACCAAGTGTTGCCAAAACTGAGCCTGTTCTTCCGACTATCATTCACAATACTGCTCTACTTGTCTTAAATTCTACTGCAATCAGATCTCAAATGCAACATGCAGAGAAGAAAATCATTCAAGTTAAAGCTGATATTGAGTACTACGAAGCCTTATTGGTGAGTACAGACACAAGCTTGGTTTATAAAACCTCTATGGACAAAAAATGGGAGTAGATGATGCTGGATCTTCTGGAGCTAATGATGATGATGAATAATCAGGAGCTGGAGCTGGTTCTTTCAATTCTTACTTTTAGTGACTCTCTTGTTATGCTCTGATTAGTGATAAAATTGTTTTGCTCATTCTCTTGGTCTGAAGTCTTATATGTTGTGTTGTTTAAATTATCAAGTATTTTGTCTGATATATTTTTCTGCACCTTGCTGCTCACATTTGTTAAGTGTTGACAGTAAGTGTTGAGTGTTGCCAACAATAATTCACAACTCTTAGTACTGACGTGGTTAAATTCAGGGGGAGCAGTAATTATCTAACTCAGGGGGAGTTATTTGTACTTATGTGTTTTGTCCAGAAAGGCAAAAAATGGGGAGTTTGAAAGAACGTGCATATCACGTTTTGTTATTTTAGATTTTGCCTTTTCTTGACATGTGTTTAAATTGATCTTATCATATTGATATTATCATGTATATTTTAATTTAATAATTTATCTCTTGTTTAAAGATATGAGTTATATCTTATTAAGTTTATTTATCAAATATTTTATACTAACAAATTTTGTGTTTGAATTTTTAAGTAGGAATTCTAAGAATATCTATTTAAGAGAACAATCCTACAGAAATGAAATGAGGACGGAGAACTAGAAGTGTAGAGAATAAAGGCAGACCATTGAATAAATTCTGAAGTTCTTTATGTCGAGATCCAGTGTTGTCGAAGAGTGTTGAATACATTGAAGATCACACGAGTGAAGGGTGTTCTGAAAGTGGTTGTTTTTGGGTTTTTTTCTTTCGGCAGATTGTGGAAACATCCTATTGTTTTTTGTTCTAGTTTCAACTAGTGTTTAGGATGTTTTATGGTTTTCTCAATTTGTTGAGAAAAGTATTTTTCGTATGAGTTCACTAGTTGTCTTTTTTTTTTTGTGTAAACTGATCTATTTTACTAGTGATCTTTTTTTTCCTGAGGCACCGCACAAGCACAAGTATTTATTACTTGTGCATAAATATTTGTGTCATTTATTTTATTGAGTAATTATTCCGCTGCATAAGTGTTTTTAAAGTGTTGCCAACACTACAAATAACACTACCTCTGAAATTTTATATCTGGTATTTCTGTAATTGAGACGTCAAACCATTTCAATATTAATAAAAAATAATAACATTGAAAACACCGTATAAATGTTTAAAAAATATTTATACGTGATAATATGCAAACACTACAAAAAAAATTTGGCCATTTCCGATCCTTTTGCAATGGTTGCAATAAGGCGTTGGAAAAGCCTTCGTTGAAACCATTTTCGACGGTTTTTTTTAAAATCGTCGAAACGTTTCCGACGGTTGTATAAAAATCGTCGGAAATTATTTCAACGATTTAATATTTTCAATGGTTTATTGTAAAATAGTTGGATATTATTTTGACGGTTTTTCGATGGTTTCAATAATGCGTTGGAAAAGCCGTTGAAACCATTTCCGACGGTTTTCCATCGGAAATTATTCCGAGACGATTTATTGTAAAACAATTGAAAATTATTTCGACTAATAATTTGATTAAAATTTGGACTATGTGGTTGAGAATAATGATTTAGAGGAGCTTTGACGGTGTAATATATAACAATCGTATCAAAGGAAAAAAAATATGTAAGGTAATTCGAAATAAGTAGAAAAAAACTTATGATTTTATTTATAGTTATTGATAAGTGCATTTTATGCACTTAATTTATATATGATTTGACTTGGCTTTTGTGATGTATTTAGTGGATATTACGCATATTTGTTGTTGTTTTTGTGAGTTGCAAGGATTGGAGCAAAAGTAGCTATAAGAAGCGGAAGGATGAATTTTGGAGCAGCAACTTCAGAAAATTACTGGGAATTATTGAGACATTCAAATCCGATCTTCACCGTTCATAATAAAGTTTAGGATTTTAGCAATTTCTGCCAAAATTTCAGCTCAATCCGACGGTTAGTTTGAGAGATATGATTTTTTGAAAATTATCGCGCGTTGCAGAATTCCTCATGCGAGAGGAAGGCGCGCCCGCCCCGATTTTAGGCGCGCCCTCGCCACTCTACTGCGCGCCCGCGCCGCTCTGTGCGAGAAATTGGCAGATTTTTGCAACTTTAAAACTCTCGATTTGTCGGGCTTTCTTTGATGGGCTTCGAGGACATATAAAAGAGATTTCAAAGACACAATCAAAGGGGGAGAGCCGCCAAAATACATAAAAGAATTATTAGAGCTTAAACTGGAGATTTGAGAGAAAATATTGGAGGAGAAATCTGCACTACATCAAAGGAAGAACTCGAAGATCAATCAACCGGACACGGAAGAGCGACTACGGATTTGTTTTTCTATTTTTATCTTTCTTAATTGTTGAATTGATGTCTAGATTTCTGAACATGATTTGTTTTATTCAGAATTTGATTATGAACTAAACTTTTCTAGTTTAGAGATTGACGTAGCTTGGTTGAGACATATTCATGAATATTTGATTTTAATGAATTGAATTTCTATAGATTAATTGTGTTTCTAGAATTGAATATCTTCTTAATTTACTGGCCATAAATTGAGTTTTTATATTTACTTAGAATCGTTGCTCGGGAGAGGAGATTTTGAGTAGGATCAATATGAATTACACTATTAATTGTTTATATAGCTCGAGAGAGTATATAGCTTTAATAGAATCTTTAAGGAACATTGTTTTACACATATCACTACATCTAGATTTTTAATAGGGATATTGAAATCGAATTGTAGTTGATACACTCTATTCGTTGCTCGGGAGAGGGGAATAGAATAATCTAAGTGTTCTTGGTTATTAATCGAAAAAAATTCATAAAATAGATTAATTAGGATTGAATATTGTCGAGACCAAGTGAAATCAAAACCTCTGGACTATTTTTCTCTAATTTATATTTTCTCAAGATTTGTGTGTGCGTGAGCTTGATAATTCCCCATTACTGGTTTAAGTTTTCAGCAAATTTTCCAAAGTTTGATTTTTCTAGATAAAATTAAGGCTATTTTAATTACAAGTATTGAATATTTTCAAATTATTCCCTGTAGGATCGACACTCTCTTTATCACTATACTAAAACTTGACACTCGTACGCTTGCGAGTATTTTTCACAACAAGTTTTTGGCGCCGTTGCCGGGGAATAATTTTTGATTTTGTTTAGTCTTGTTACCAATTAGTAGAAGTTTTAATTTAGAGCTTTTCTTTATTTTTAATTTATGTACTAATAAATTGCTGTTGTTCTTAACTGCAGTTTATGCGAAGATCTCAAAGTGCGAATTTTTTGCTCTTTGATCCAGAGATTGAACGAACTGCACGCGCTTTGAGAAGAGCAAGGAAAGAAGAACAACTAATCATGGCTGGAGAAAATGTTAATGAATTGCCCTTGGTGCCAATTAGAGATCATTTCAGGACGACGATCCAGGCTCACTATTCTGGAATTGCTCGAGGGACAATAAATGCCAACAACTTTGAGTTGAAGCCGGCATTAATTAACATGGTTCAGCAGAACCAATTCAATGGAACTGCCACTGCTGATCCTCACATACACTTGCGCACTTTTCTAGAGATTACTGATACTGTCAAAATAAATGGTGTTTCAGAGGATACAATACTCTTACGTTTGTTTCCTTTTTCTCTCAGGGATCAAGCCAGAAGTTGGTTGCAATCACTGCCGCTTGGAAGAATCACTACTTGGGAGGGGATGACAGAAAAATTTCTTGCGAAATATTTTCCACCTGCCAAAACCACCCAACTGAAGATCGAAATCAGCACCTTCAGGCAGATGGATTCTGAACAGCTCTACGAGGCATGGGAAAGGTACAAAGAATTACTTAGACGTTGTCCTAACCACAAGTTTGCAGATTGGGAACAGATCGAGTGGTTTTACAACGGACTGAATGCGCCTACAAGGATGAATGTCGATTCTGCTGCTGGAGGCACCATTTTTTCTAAGGACCATGTGCAGGCTTATGATATGCTGGAGCACATGACGGTCAACAGTTTTCAATGGCCATCTGAGCGTATGGGAGTAAAGAAGCCAGCTGGAGTGTATGCAGTGGATCCTCTCACATCCATCACTGCTCTATTATCTGCACTGACTACACAGGTAGCTGCATTGAATAAAGTGAGTGTTATAGAACCAGCAGGTGTTTCGGTTGCAGTGGATGAATCACACTATCATGAACAAGCCCAGTACATAAATCAGAGAGGTTATGGAGGCTATCGAGGTAACCCTGTCCCAAATACTTATCATCCTAGCTTGCGTAATCATGAAAATTTTTCGTATGCTAACAATAGAAATGTGTTGAATCCTCCGGGGTTCAATGGAAACAAGGATGGGGGTAAGCAGTCTTTGGAGGATGTGGTTAGTACCTTTATGCAGGAATCAGGTAAGAGGATGGCGAGAACTGAGTCTCGCCTTGACAGCTTGGAGACTCACATGGCCAACATGGGTGCTGTACTTCAAACCATGGAGACTAGCATAGGGCAGTTGGCGAATGCACTGAAGGATAATAACAGAGGCCAGTTTCCGAGCAACACTGAGGTAAATCCCAAGGAGCAGTGCAATTCCATCGAGTTGCGGAGTGGAAAAGAAGTTGGAGACCAAGAACCTGCTGTTGAAGAGGAGAAATTTGAGAAGGAAGTCGAAGAGAAAGAGCTTAAAACTGAGCCAAAACCGATGTACAAGCCTCCACTTCCCTACCCGCAGAGGTTCAAGAAGAAGGCGTTGGATGAGCAGTTCTCCAAGTTCTTGGAGATTTTCAAGAAAATTCACATCAACATCCCCTTTGTTGAAGCTTTGGAGCAAATGCCGAACTATGCAAAGTTCATCAAGGAGGTGATGTCCAAGAAGAGGAAGCTGCAAGAGAATGAGGTGGTGAGCTTAACTGAAGAATGTAGTGATGTGCTCCAAAAAAAGATGCCACAAAAGCTTAAGGATCCAGGGAGTTTTACTATTCCTTGCACAATTGGTTATTCTTATTTTAATAATGCACTTTGCGATTTAGGAGATAGCATTAATTTAATGTCTTTGTCTGTTTTCAGGAGCTTAGGACTTGGTGAGGTGAAGCCCACAATGATCGCATTGCAGCTAGCTGATAGATCTATCACATATCCGCTTGGAATCATTGAAGATGTTCTGGTAAAAATAGATAAATTTATTTTTTCGGCGGATTTTGTTGTTCTAGATATGGAGGAGGATGCAAATATGCCACTGATATTAGGGAGACCATTCTTGGCCACTGCTGATGCCAAGATTGAGGTGAAGAGTGGTGATTTATCGATGGGTGTGGACAGAGAAAGAGTTATTTTTAACATATTCAAGAAATCCAGTAATCCACCCATCGAGGAATTATGCATGATTGAGCGAGTTGTGAAGCTGGATGGCCATCCCAAACTTGTTTATGAGGTAGATTCAAAGAAGAATGATCTGAAGGTTCCAAAGAAGAAGAAGAGAACGAAGAAGAAAGCAAAGTTTAAAAAGATTGTTGAATTTATTTGGAGGGTAAAAGAGAAAGGGAAGACCCTCAACAAAGCGGAACCGGGCTAGAATTGGAATACAGTCGAGCTATGGACTATAAACTAAGCGCTTCTTGGGAGGCAACCCAAGCTAGTTTTTATGCGTTTTTTTTATCTTTTAGTTTTTTTTATTTTTTTTCATGAGGAAACTAGAAATTAATAATGATTTTGAATTGTGTAGGTGAAAAATTACGGAGCTGAAAGAGTTTAGGAGCCACCCCTGATGGAGAGTTTTGAGTGATTAAGATGGTGCCGAGTACTGACGCTCGGTGCCTAAGGTATGCGTCCCTTGTTTTTAATGATAATGTACATTGAGGACAATGCACAATTTAGGTTTGGGGGGATGTGTGAAAATTTAAAATTTTCATGAGTTAGGTTGAGTTAAATGCATGATAAAATTTAAAATTTTCATGAGTTAGGTTGAGTTAAATGCATGATGTTGTAATTGTGTTGGCCTATGATGAAAAATATTTTTTTGTGCTAAAAAGTTAGTGTTAGCTAGATTTAATCTTGAGTTCTCACTTACATGCACGAATGCCATGATTTTCGATACTCCTAGCAATTAGAGAAATTATGTGTATTTGTGATGTGGATTAGAAGATTTGATTCTTAACTCTCGTGATTTTTGCTTGAAACTGAGGTAGATTTTTAAGAGCACAGAAGTGATTTAGGCATTTTTGAATTCGTTGAGCCTTTTTAGCCATTATTCATTTGTTAGTCATATGAATCATCAAAAAAATCCAAAACCAATTGAGTAGCTAAAAAGTACAAAGAAAAGTAATGGCGGAGAAAGTAAGGTGAGGGGAGACCTTGTAAAAAAAATGGATTGAAATTCTAGTCCAAAAACAAGGCTAAAGATGTAGAATGTATGGAGTAGAAGGAAGCCTAGATGGAATTATCTGGCAATGCAATGCAAGTAATATTTTTAGCTATTCAATACTGCTCAAATTAAAAATATACATTCTCTTTGATTGAATCCCGAGTCTTTGATTACCATTGATACATATCTGGACACAGATCTCCTGCTGATTATACTTGAGCCTAAAATTTCACCGAAAAATTCCTTTTGATCTGTGTAAATAAAAGTTGAACTTGGTTGATAGTATTTTGAAACTTGAGGGGGATTAATGAATCTGTGAAGCTTACGGATTGCAGGATTTTATCGAAAGTTAGGCGGGTAGATGAGATTGGCTAAATCACACACACACGAGAACTCTTGAGAAAATTAGCCTACATGTGAATTTAATCTTGGAGTGTAAAAATTCGGAGGTCGACTATATTGCTCATTGTTGTTTTGCTCGGGACTAGAAAAAGTGTAAGTTTGGGGGAATTTGATAAGTGCATTTTATGCACTTAATTTATATATGATTTGGCTTGGCTTTTGTGATGTATTTAGTGGATATTACGCATATTTGTTGTTGTTTTTGTGAGTTGCAAGGATTGGAGCAAAAGTAGCTATAAGAAGCGGAAGGATGAATTTTGGAGCAGCAACTTCAGAAACTTACTGGGAATTATTGAGCATCCAAATCCGATCTTCACCGTTCATAATAAATTTAGGATGTTTAGCAATTGCTGCCAAAATTTCAGCTCAATCCGACGGTTAGTTGGAGAGATATGATTTTTTGAAAATTGTCGCGCGTTGCAGAATTCCTCATGCGAGAGAAAGGAGCGCCCGCCCCGATTTTAGGCGCGCCCGCGCCGTCCCTGGACGTAAAAAGAAGTGCAAATTCGAGGCTTAGGCGCGCCCTCGCCACTCTACTGCACGTGAAAGAGTGGGTGCCCGGTGAGCCAACTTGTGGCTAAGGGCTTTGATGACTCTTTGTATAAACAATCTTTTGTTTAATATAATTTACACTTTTATTAATGGCAATGACTTTATCTTTCTTCATATTGTTATATTGTGATATACTATTGTTGTTTTGATAAAGACCTTGAATATACTATAGTGTATGTAAGATGTGGTAGCACATGGGGATGACTATCATGAAACACATCTTATAGTCACTGTATATTCTAAACTGTTCCTAGTCGATTGAGCCGTCCGTTAATAAGGATAAGGATCGCTCGAGATTGAGACTAGCATTTGCGATGCCGAGTACCACGTTTCATTGGTATGGAACATAGAGATGTTCAAAGCATGCAAATGGATATTCATACGATGAATGATCGAACTACCCTATCTGGACTTTCCAAGTGGTTATCACTTATCGAGTGGATAAAGTCCGCGGTTTTGGTTGTACACCATTAGTCCTTACTACTTGAAACATCATTGAGACTCTATATGCTAGTACTGTGCTTTGACTCGTTTACCGACTCTATTGGGGTCATCAGGTGTCGGATTGGGTACAGTTACGACACATATAGGAGTCGATGCTTTGTTGTCAAGGATTCACCACATACTTGCGAGTGTGGATATCTTATGCAATCTGAGGAGATATTAGTGTGACGAATCTCTGGCCAGAGTACATGATGTGTTTTAAGAAATGGTTTCTTAGTAGCACATGCGATGTCACTATTTGATCTTCAAGATGTATTGCATAGTTATCGAATCTCGAACGACTCTCGATTTACCAATGGTTGTTGATTCGATCGGGATATATGGATGAAGGGACCGTACTGTACGCTAACCAAAATCTATTGGTTCTTGCAGGCACTATCAGTGATACCTAGGGAATCATGGGGCGATGTTGCTAGGCGCTCTTACCATGATTCGATGGGTAGGCCGGAAATTGTTGTTCCGAGTCACAAGGAGTTGTGAGCCCACGGCTAGCTGTATCCCTGAACCATTGAGGGTCACACAGAGTAATGGATTTTTAATCCCCGTTGAGATAGTTAAATTTAAAGAGTTAAATTTAATGAACAAAGAAGTGGGACTTCTTATTTAAGAGTAGAGGAGTAAGATTTCCTAAAATGACATAGGGATTGGCATTTTTGGAAATCACTGAATTCGGATTCAGAAAATTTATCTTGACTCTAAAAGATGCAAAAATGGTTTCTGTGAACATTGGTGAAATTGGTTTATCAATCTGAGTCACGATGAATTTTATATTAATTTCTGAACATGCGGGCTTTGCTTGTCAGGCTTGAACTTATGACTAATGGGCCCTAAGCTGTTAGCAGCCCACATTATAAATAAGTAATTGCAGTACAGAAATTAAATAACAGAGGTCACAAAATATTTTTCGAAAACCCTGGTTTTTCCTACTGTGGCCGCCGCCCCTCCCCTCTGCTCGGGAAAAATCCAGCCTGTGAATTTTGAATTACAGTCTGGTTTAACGGATCAAATTCGTTAATTCTCTTCGTAGAAACTTCTGATAGATTTTCTAGTGCAATCTATCAGAGGGATTAAATCTCTGTTCGTGGACCTGATTGAAGAACAGTTCGTCCATCAGTTCCAGGGATATACAACAAGAGCAGAGTAATCTGTTGGTGTCCATAATCTCGATTCGAGATTGGAGGTAAAAATTTATAATTGTTATTTAATTTTTACACACACAATTTAATCGTAAAGTTTTGATACCCATTATGGAATCGTTCCATATAAAATTTTTAAACTTCCGCTGCACCGGGTATCAATAATGATTGATCTGATCGTCGTTCTCCAACAGTGGTATCAGAGCCAGGTTGCTCAGATCAAGCGATTAAATTAATCGATTGTACAAAAATTTTTAAGCCTCGGTTTTTGAAACAAAATAAATTTTTTTTAAAATAAAAAATTAAAATTTTTCGGGCAAAACACGGGCAGTGATTGGATCGTTGCCCGGGGGGCAGCGACAGTGCACGGCGCTGCCCAGGGCAGCGTCGAGCTGCCCGGCCCGAGCCCCTTTGGGGCGCGGGCAGCCCGGGAGCGTCCCGAGCGGCCCGCGAAAATTAATTTTTATTTTTTAAAATTAAAATTTTAATATTTTAAAATTCTATTTTTGGTCCGATCGAAAATTGTTTTTGATTAGTCCACGAGGCGTCGGATCGAATTGTTCGAGTTCGAAAATTTTAAAATTGATTTTTGGATAAATTTGAATTTTTGGAAAATTTATAGATTTTATCCGTTAAATCAGATTTTATGAAATTAATTATTTTTGGTACAATTGATGATAAGATATGATCTTATGGAAATATAGAGTAAAATATGATTTTATGTATAAAATTGGATTTTATATGTAAAATATGATTTTATTTGATAAAAAGATAAAATATGATTTTGTATGTAAAATAAGATTTTATATATGGAATATGATTTTATCCTTTTAATTTAAATTTCCATTGCATGTTATCCAATAAATTAATTTTGAATTAAATATTATTGGATAAGGATGATCGATTGCCATGACCAATTTTGTAGGTATATGTTAGGAATTTACATTTGTTTTTATTGTTGTTGGATTTATTAATGGGCCTGGTTTATGGCCCAATATGAATTGTCATATGTAATAAAAGTGGGCCTGGTTTATGGCCCGTTCCCACCCCTTAAAATGTATCCCCTACTTTTCATGGTTATTTATTGTAAATACATTAGACTTAGTGAGAGATGAAGATTTGAAGATGGAGGTGGGCCCAGCAGACAATAAAGACTGAAGAAATGTAAATTGGAAGCTCAATGTAATAGGATTGCATTGCATACTGCATATTACCTAGGATTGGACTAAGACTCGTGATTGGCAACCACGGGTCGATTAGAACTGGAATCGATCATCCTATATAATATATGATATTATAGTTGTATGCATGTTTTAGACAAAATTGTATGAATCCCGCAAGCATACAAATTTTAAAATGATGAGACAAATTTTCAAAATTAAAATCCCTCATTTTAAATATGATTTAAAATTGATATCAAGATAAATAAAGGAAATTTAAATATTGTTTAAATGTTCCTACCTTCCATCAACGATCAATGTATGAGATGCTACCCGCGGATACGGTACGGCTCATATTATTGGGGGGGCCCGTTCGTCGGAAAGCTGTACATTGGATCGACACATGTTGTAAGTTGGGTGGAACTCCCATGGGATCGGCTCATATTATTGGGGGATCCACATGGCGACCGTCCATCACAACTTAATATTGATGGGTCATCTTGACATGTCACAATAAACGGCGTCATATTATTGGGCCCTTATTGGACGTGAGGTAAAAACGTGGAGGTTGCTTTGGAAGCAATTGGGCTCTACCTTTTGAATATTATGGTTGGCTGATATTATTCGGGACCATAGTTTGTCAATTGGACTCCATGTTCCCACTAAGGAAAATAGTTTCCCGTTTTCACTAGAGGGTAGTGAAATCGTTAAAATAGTGGGAGTGAGATTCATAAAATAAATTTCGCCTATTTTATGTCTTAGTAAATTAATTAAACAATCACTGATAATTGTCTGTTTCTTTTCAGTATTTCATTAAGATGAATTTGCGCAATCCACTATTCTCTATCCTCGAACAAAATAAACTGACTGGCGCAAACTATACGGAATGGTTCCGTAAGTTGAAGATTGTCTTGACTTCGGAGAAGATGCTCTACGTGTTAGAAAAATCTCCTCCGAAGGAAGCACCAGCTGATGTAAGTCCGGAAGAGTTGGCCAAACTTGATACATGGTGGGACCATGATATCAAGGCCAAATGCTATATGCAAGCCTCGATGTCTGATGAACTCCAGAGGCGATTTGAGGATACCGTGAATGCTGCTGACATTCACGTACAACTCAAGGAACTTTTTGGGGCTCAATCGAGAGCTGAAAGGTTCACTACTGTAAAAGAGCTAATGACGTGTCGCATGCGTGAAGGGACTTCGGTCCGTGATCATGGGGTACGAGTGATTTGGCTCATACAGAAGTTGGTAACGCTTGATTTGGTGTTGGAGCATGAACTCAACGTGGACTTATTACTTCTATCTCTTCCTTCTTCGTTTGACGGATTTGTGGTGAATTTCAATATGAACAAGATAGAGGCCTCCCTTGAAGAGATGGTCAATATGCTTGTAACATATGAATCCACTTTAAAGAAGGATAAACCGGCTTTCTTGGTGGGCTCCTCTTCTTCTGCTAAGAAGGGGCCAAGTACAATGAGTAAGAAACGTTCTGCCCCACCCAAGAAAATCGAACCCGAGAAGAAGTACAAGACAAAGGCTTCAAACATGGAAAAGTCCAAGGATGTTTGTCATTACTGCAAGAAGCCCGGTCATTGGAAACGTAACTGCAAGGAATATCTAGAGCAGTTGCGAACTGCGAAGGGTATGTTCTATATTGAAATAAATGTTTCACTTAATACTACTTCTTGGGTATTGGATACCGGATGTGGATCTCACATTTGCAATGATTTGCAGGTGATGACAAGAAGTCGCAAGCTTAGAATGGGTGAGACCCAGCTGAGGCTCGGAAATGGTTCTAGAGTTGAAGCTAAAGCTGTAGGAGACGTTTATTTAATTTTGCAGAACGATTTTAAGTTACTTTTGAGAGACGTTTTATTTGTTCCAGATTTAATTAAAAACATTATTTTTGTTTCTATGCTTGATAGAGATGGTTTTTCTTGCAATTTTGTGAATGGGATTTGCAATATTTACAAGAATGAATGTTTAATTGGAAATGGACAACTTGAAAACGATCTATATAACTTAAAATTAAAAGACGTTCCAATAAATTATGTTGATAAACCGACAACAACAAACAAAAGGAAAATCGATAGTCAAAACCCGGCAAACCTTTGGCATGCTAGGCTAGGTCATATTTCCTCAAGGAGGATGAACAAGCTAGTGGGAGAGGGCATGTTTGATATGTCTGATATTAACTCTCTACCTACTTGTGAATCCTGCCTGAAAGGAAAAATGACTAAATCTCCTTTTAAGGGGAAACCTGAGCGTAGTCAAAATCTGTTGGATTTGATCCATACAGATGTTTGTGGTCCATTTAGAATTGGTACTCAATTTGGCCACACCTACTTCATTACCTTTACTGATGATTATTCTAGGTATGGGTATTTATATTTAATGAAATATAAGTCTGAAGCATTTGAAAAGTTCAAAAAATTCAAGGCTGAAGTAGAAAACAAGCTAGGTAAAAGTATTAAAGCACTTCGATCGGATCGAGGTGGAGAATACTTAAGTACCGAGTTTTTGGACTATCTGAAAGAGAATGGGATTCTCTGTCAGTGGACTCCTCCTATGACACCACAGCTGAATGGTGTATCGGAGCGTCGTAATCGAACTTTGTTGGACATGGTTCGATCCATGATGAGCTTCACTGAGCTTCCACCTTCGTTTTGGGGCTACGCGCTTGAAACGACGGTGTTGTTGTTAAATAACGTCCACACCAAAGCAGTGGACAAAACACCATACGAGTTATGGAATGGCAAAGCTCCTAAGTATTCGTACTTGAGGATTTGGGGATGTCCTGCTTACGTGAAGCAGACAGTGGGATATAAGTTGGATAGTCGATCCACCTTATGTTATTTTGTAGGGTATCCGAAGAATTCAATCGGATATTATTTCTATCATCCTGCTGAAACAAAGGTGTTTGTTTCAAGGAATGCCACCTTCTTGGAGAAGGAGTTCTTATTGGATAAGAAAGGCGAGATGATGGAACTCGAAGAAATTCGAGAAGAACCCGAAATACAAAATAATGATCCTACACCTGAGGAACCATTGATAGACACGCCTATACTTAGAAGATCCGAGAGGACTTCTAGACCTCCTATTCGATATGGTCTTCTTCTTGAAGGGGATCAAGATGAACCCGATGTTGGATGTGATCCAAGAAACTTCAAGGAAGCAATTTCTGATGCGGATTCAAATTTATGGCTTGAAGCTATGCAGTCGGAAATAGATTCGATGCATACAAACCAAGTTTGGTCTTTAGTAGATCCTCCCGATGGAATTGTTCCAATAGGGTGTAAATGGATCTACAAGAGAAAGCTTGGGCCTGATGGTAAGGTATTGACCTACAAGGCACGATTGGTGGCGAAAGGTTATACTCAAAGACAAGGAGTTGACTATGATGAAACCTTTTCACCAGTTGCAATGTTCAAGTCCATAAGAATCCTTATTGCCATAGCTGCTTGGTATGACTATGAGATATGGCAAATGGATGTGAAGACTGCATTTCTTAATGGTAACATTAAGGAAGAGATCTATATGACGCAGCCTGAGGGATACACATCCATGGGAAGCGAGCATAAGGTATGCAAGATTCAGAGATCAATCTATGGTCTCAAACAAGCATCAAGAAGTTGGAACCAGAAATTTGATGAAACAATAAAGGATTTTGGTTTCATCAAGAACCCGGAGGAACCATGCGTGTACAAGAAAGTAGTTAAGGATGCTGTGACATTCTTAGTACTTTATGTTGATGACATTCTACTCATTGGGAATGACGTAGGGATGTTGCAGTCAACAAAAATATGGTTATCAGGTAGATTCTCGATGAAGGATTTGGGTGAGGCATCCTATATTCTAGGGATACAGATCTATAGAGATAGATCTAAGAGAATGATAGAACTCACTCAAGCAACCTACATCGACACCATATTGAAACGGTTTTCAATGGATGGGTCCAAGAGAGGACATCTACCTATGTGTCATGAAGTTTCTCTATCCAAGTCTATGTGTCCCAAGACTGATGAAGAGATAGAGAAAATGACACATGTACCATATGCGTCAGCCATTGGTAGTATCATGTATGGGATGATATCTACCAGACCGGATGTAGCATTTTCTCTGAGTGTCACGAGCAGATATCAAGCTAATCCCGGTCAAATGCATTGGAAAGCCGTGAAGGACATTCTTAAGTACTTAGGAAGGACTAAGAATATGTTCATGGTATATGGAGGAAGAGAACTAAAATTGGAAGGCTATACCGACTCTAGCTTCCAAAGTGATGTGGATGACTCGAAGTCAACCTCTGGATTTGTATTCATGCTCAATGGCGGTGTTGTCTCTTGGAAGAGTTCCAAGAAGGACACCACAGCGGATTCCACCACTGAGGCAGAATACATTGCAGCATCAGCTGCTTCTAAAGAGGCCGTTTGGATGAGGAATTTCGTCCAAGAGTTGGGCGTCATTCCTGAAGTTGTTGGTCCAGTCCCGGTGTACTGTGACAACACGGGTGCCGTTGCTCAGGCAAAGGAACCAAGGTCTCATCAAAGATCCAAACACGTACTGAGGAAATACCACATCATCCGGGAGATTGTGGAAAGAGGAGACATCACTGTCGAAAGAGTGGCCTCTGCAGACAATATCGCTGATCCACTTACTAAGCCCTTGCTAGGACCATTATTTGACAAACATCGCAAAGCAATGGGTCTACGTAGTATGACTAGTTGGCTTTAGGGCAAGTGGGAGATTGAAAGAGTGGGTGCCCGGTGAGCCAACTTGTGGCTAAGGGCTTTGATGACTCTTTGTATAAACAATCTTTTGTTTAATATAATTTACACTTTTATTAATGGCAATGACTTTATCTTTCTTCATATTGTTATATTGTGATATACTATTGTTGTTTTGATAAAGACCTTGAATATACTATAGTGTATGTAAGATGTGGTAGCACATGGGGATGGCTATCATGAAACACATCTTATAGTCACTGTATATTCTAAACTGTTCCTAGTCGATTGAGCCGTCCGTTAATAAGGATAAGGATCGCTCGAGATTGAGACTAGCATTTGCGATGCCGAGTACCACGTTTCATTGGTATAGAACATAGAGATGTTCAAAGCATGCAAATGGATATTCATACGATGAATGATCGAACTACCCTATCTGGACTTTCCAAGTGGTTATCACTTATCGAGTGGATAAAGTCCGCGGTTTTGGTTGTACACCATTAGTCCTTACTACTTGAAACATCATTGAGACTCTATATGCTAGTACTGTGCTTTGACTCGTTTACCGACTCTATTGGGGTCATCAGGTATCGGGATTGGGTACAGTTACGACACATATATGAGTCGATGCTTTGTTGTCAAGGATTCACCACATATACTTGCGAGTGTGGATATCCTATGCAATCTGAGGAGATATTAGTGTGACGAATCTCTGGCCATAGTACATGATGTGTTTTAAGAAATGGTTTCTTAGTAGCACATGCGATGTCACTATTTGATCTTCAAGATGTATTGCATAGTTATCGAATCTCGAACGACTCTCGATTTACCAATGGTTGTTGATTCGATCGGGATATATGGATGAAGGGACCGTACTGTACGCTAACCAAAATCTATTGGTTCTTGCAGGCACTATCAGTGATACCTAGGGAATCATGGGGCGATGTTTCTAGGCGCTCTTACCATGATTCGATGGGCAAGTCGGAAATTGTTGTTCCGAGTCACAAGGAGTTGTGAGCCCACGGCTAGCTGTATCCCTGAACCATTGAGGGTCACACAGAGTAATGGATTTTTAATCCCCGTTGAGATAGTTAAATTTAAAGAGTTAAATTTAATGAACAAATAAGTGGGACTTCTTATTTAAGAGTAGAGGAGTAAGATTTCCTAAAATGACATAGGGATTGGCATTTTTGGAAATCACTGAATTCGGATTCAAAAAATTTATCTTGACTCTAAAAGATGCAGAAATGGTTTCTGTGAACATTGGTGAAATTGGTTTATCAATCTGAGTCACGATGAATTTTATATTAATTTCTGAACATGCGGGCTTTGCTTGTCAGGCTTGAACTTATGACTAATGGGCCCTAAGCTGTTAGCAGCCCACATTATAAATAAGTTATTGCAGTACAGAAATTAAATAACAGAGGTCACAAAATATTTTTCGAAAACCCTGGTTTTTCCTACTGTGGCCGCCGCCCCTCCCCTCTGCTCGGGAAAAATCCAGCCTGTGAATTTTGAATTACAGTCTGGTTTAACGGATCAAATTCGTTAATTCTCTTCGTAGAAACTTCTGATAGATTTTCTAGTGCAATATATCAGAGGGATTAAATCTCTGTTCGTGGACCTGATTGAAGAACAGTTCGTCCATCAGTTCCAAGGATATACAACAAGAGCAGAGTAAACTGTTGGTGTCCATAATCTCGATTCGAGATTGGAGGTAAAAATTTATAATTGTTATTTAATTTTTACACACACAATTTAATCGTAAAGTTTTGATACCCATTATGGAATCGTTCCCTATAAAATTTTTAAACTTTCGCTGCACCGGGTATCAATACTGATTGATCTGATCGCCGTTCTCCAACAGCGCGCCCGCGCCACTCTGTGCGAGAAATTGGCAGATTTTTGCAACTTTAAAACTCTCGATTTGTCGGGCTTTTTTTGACGGGCTTCGAGGACATATAAAAGAGATTTTAAAGACACAATCAAAGGGGGAGAACCGCCACAATACATAAAAGAATTATTAGAGCTTAAACTAGAGATTTGAGATAAAATATTGGAGGAGAAATCTGCAGTACATCAAAGGAAGAACACGAAGATCGATCAACCGGACAAGGAAGAGCGACTACGGATTTGTTTTTCTATTTTTATCTTTCTTAATTGTTGAATTGATGTCTAGATTTCTGAACATGATTTGTTTTATTCAGAATTTGATTATGAACTAAACTTTTCTAGTCTAGAGATTGACGTAGCTTGGTTGAGACATATTCATGAATCTTTGATTTTAATGAATTGAATTTCTATAGATTAATTGTGTTTCTAGAATTGAATGTCTTCTTAATTTACTGGCCATAAATTGAGTTGTTATATTTACTTAGAATCATTGCTTGGGAGAGGGGATTTTGAGTAGGATCAATATGAATTACACTATTAATTGTTTATATAGCTCGGGAGAGTATATAGCTTCAATAGAATCTTTAAGGAACATCTTTTTACACATATCACTACATCTAGATTTTTAATAGGGATATTGAAATCGAATTGTAGTTGATACAATCTATTCGTTGCTCGGGAGAGGGGAATAGAATAATCTTAAGTGTTCTTGGTTATTAATCAAAAGAAATTCATAAAATAGATTAATTAGGATTGAATATTGTCGAGACCAAGTGAAATCAAAACCTCTGGACTATTTTTCTCTAATTTATATTTTCTCAAAATTTGTGTGTGCGTGAGCTTGATAATTCCCCATTACTGGTTTAAGTTTTCAGCAAATTTTCCAAAGTTTGATTTTTCTAGATAAAATTAAGGCTATTTTAATTACAAGTATTGAATATTTTTAAATTATTTCCTGTGGGATCGACACTCTCTTTATCACTATACTAAAACTTGACACTCGTACGCTTGCGAGTATTTTTCACAACAGTTATATGTTACATGAATAAGTTAGGGTGTGTTTATAGCCATTTTTTGCGACGGTTTTGATAAAACCATCATAAATACTACATGGTTTGTTTATCACGTCCACCTATTTAAGTGAGGCGGTTGACCCATATGACAGATTTTAATAAAATCATCGCAATTTGTAATGGTTTTTTAATTAACCGTCGCAAATTTCAGGAGAACAGGTTCACCATGTCCATCTATTTAAGCATTGCGGTTGACAATATCACTAAATACTATTTGTGACGGTTTTTTATACCGTAGAAAACCATTTGTTATGATTTATTTAAACTTGTCGCAACACCGACGGTTTTATATAAATCGTAGAAATTTTTGGCAGTTTTTATAAAACCACCACATTTGCGATGGTTTTTTAAAACTTGCTACGGTTTAAATAAAGCGTCATGAAAGAAATTAATTATTCCTTGATATATTTTCATGTTTTGAAATATTATAATAATGTGTTTTGCCTTTTTAGAATTCATAGTTTTTCCTATCTAAGTATTTGAAATATTTTAAATTAGGAATTGTTTGGAATTGAATTGATATAATATAATTTTCCAATATTTAAAATAAGATTGATTTGTTTAATTATGATAGGAATTATCTTATATTAAATAGCTCGATTTAGTCATTTGATTAGTTTGGTAGGAGATATATTTACACTTATCAAAATATATATTAAACTCCTAACTTAATTATTTTTTCCTTATTTTGGAAACTAGATCAAGCCTTTTTGGAGATAAGGTCGAAAGGCTGTTAGGATCGAAAATACGTGTAGAAGGGGCGTGAATACAGTATTTAAAAATTTAAAGTTTCTTCGATCTGATTTGTGAAAATCAGACATAAGTTTTGTTGTTAAAAACTTTGATCTGCTCGAAAGATCTGAAATTATCAGGCGGAAGAAATCTTCCTCGTAGATTGAATACTTATAAGGATAAGACAATAATGAAAATGCAGTAAGTAAAGAGATAGAGTTGTTTCTGGATGTTCGGAGATGAATTCTCCTATGTCACCCTTCTTTTGTTTCCAAAAGGATTCAACTAGAAGACTTTGATTTATACAACGCTTTGTACAAATCCAATCCAATCAATCCTTTGAAAGGAACTCCTAACAATACTTTCTCTCAAAGCAGAAAAAACTCTCTGCTTAGAGTTTACAAAATGAAGCTACAAAATGTGCTTCGGTGATTTGATCTGGATCGTTGTGAATGACTTCGATCTGAATGTATTTCTTTGGAGCTTTGATCGATCTTCAATATTTTCTAACTCAGAGTGTCGAGACTTTGATCTGGTGATATGTGTATCTGAGTTAGTGTATTGAGTGAAGGCTTTTTGACTTGAAAAAACTTTAATATTTGATAGCTTGTAATTTCCACTCTTGGTCTCGTACTTGAATCTCTTAAATGCTCGAGTATTTATATCCTTCAAAAGTAGCCAATGAGCCGCCAACAATCCTGATATTGAGCTGCCAACATATCTTATTAAATAGGTCACAAATATTGGCTTTGATGGAGGAAGATCAACATTCAAAAATATCATTAAATGATTTTGTCTTTTACTTCAACAACCTCAGCAACGGTTACTTAGAAGTGAGATTTTGACCTGGTTGATAGCTACTTGATATGTCTTTGATCGATCTGTATTTGATCCGTTGAAAGTATTTTTGTGGTTCATCCAGATATCGGACACTTGATCTGGCAGATTTATGCTTCGATTGGTTTATCCGGATATCGGGCATTTGATCTGGCAACTTTATACTTCGATCTTGATGAATCCGAATATATTAGTTCTTAACTTATTTTATTACTTGGTTTTGTTTTGACTTGTTATCACCGAAACTTTAGAATTCTATCTCCAACAATTTTCCCCTTTTTGGTGATGTCAAAACCAAGTAAGTATTCGGATGAAATTATGATAATCGATGATAGATCAAAGTGCTTTCATAGATCGAATAATAATGACAAAATAAATGTCAAAAATTAATTTCCCAAGAAAATCATTGCATTGATCTGATCTACTCTGCTCTTCTTCTGATCTGATAGTTTTTACTTATTTCCTTTGCCTTTGGTTTTAGATGAAATAACATTTTCTCCCTTTTTGGCATCATCACTCTTAGATAAAAGGTCTAGAATAACCGTGAGTTGGGTACCAAAAGTATCATGAATCTGTTTGTTGTGAGCTTCAGTGGAGGCTTCCATACTCTCAAGCTTCCGAAGAATATTAATATATTTTTTAGTTTGTTTCTCCGAACATTCAAAACAGATTCACTAATAATATTTACCATTGTCAGCACGTGTGACTTGAAATCATGAAGTTCTATAGAATTTTGTATTTGATTTACGTGCAGTTCGGATACCAAAGCAGATAGATGAGAGAGGGATTCAGATAGAGAGGTATCTGAACTGACATTAATCGGATGATAAGTGGAAGTAGAAGCATCTTCAGAATGAGGAGATCCACATAGTTGAAGCAAAGGAGCAGAAACAGCAGGAGGTGTAAGAAAAATATCTTCCATAAGTCTTGACGGTTCATTTGGATCAGTGATGGAGATCTCTGAGAGAGTTGCAGATGGAAGATCCAACTTGTTCTTGAACGTGACGGTAATAGGCTTGAATATACTATGAATAAGATCGGTCCTAACTACCTCAAAGACATGAGGCAGATCCATTACCAAGTGTTCATAAGAGCCTATCTTTATAGAATCGTCAGACAAGTCATGACTTTGTTCTTCCATTGGAAAAAATGGTACCATTGTTGTGTGCGAATCAATAACAAAGGTCATCGTTCGTTCTGGAGAGTCCATTATCATTTCTTCAATAAGGGAATCATCTGGAACGGAAGTGTCAACTGGCAATTTATTTGCAGCTTGTTCTTCAAGAGAAATAATGGTTTCAACCGGTAGGGTGTTGAGAACAGCTGATGCATCCAGTGGTATTTCTATATCACTTTCATTGATTGAAAAGTCCGGAGGGACAGAAAGTTCAGTCTGTTGTGTATTGACAAGTTGATCACTTGATGCATTTTCAAAGTGAGAAAGAATCAGTGGTTCCTTGGATAGGAATTCCATAGCAGACTGATCTGTAGGAGCAAAATCAATTATCAATGACTTCTTTGGAGGAGAAGCAACTTTAACTGGTGAGTGATATTGGATCATCAGACAGACTAAGTTCATCCGATAAGGTTAGATCATCTATTGCAGAATGCATATCAGATGAAGAATATTGTGCTTTGATTGGAGCTTCCAGAGGAAAGTCTTGTCTCATTAACTGATCATGTGCAGTCAACAAATGAGCGTCATTCTCCAGTTGATTAAGTGCGGTAGTTTTATAAAAAATATCCAAACTCGTAGGATTGAGCTTTGCTCTCTGTATTTGGATATGAGATCGAAGAATGTTTTCCTTAAGCCGGAGTTTCACAAACTCTCTCCTTTCCAAAGCTCGAGAGATGACTTCAGTTTCAGCCCATTCAAGAATTCTTTCCTCAAGAGATGCAGTGTTTTCCAGCTTGTTCAAATTCTTGATATTTGAGAAGTGGTCCTCAGTGTGATGAAAGACCCAGTTGGCAAAAATCTTCATATTTATATCTACATTTTTGACAATGCGATCAGCAGTCAGATCAATTAGTCGTTGAGTCCTTGATTGAGGATCCAAGACATCATCAGGCTTTTTGAAAAATCCAGAGCAAAGAGTAGTGATGTTCATCTGAGTGACCAGAGGAATAACAATTTCCACCATAGAAATAGGAATAGCTGGAACAGGTCTAGGTTGGATAGGCTGAGGAATCCGAGGAGGAAGTCTAATTGTCCTCATTCTCTTTTGAAGATTGGGCTCAACAATGTCTGCAAAGGTCATTTGATCTGATTCTGAAGTCTTTGAGTCAGAAGAGTGAATCAGCAGCTTTCTCTTTCCTGAAGATTTTCTCCTTGGTGTAGCCTTTTTGGGAGGTGAGGCTTCTTTATCTGCTTCGATTAATAGTGGCTTGGTTTCATCCGGAAGAGTCAGGTCTTCAATTTCATCTGAATGAGGTGAACCACGTTTGAAGACTATCAATTGCTTAGCCCTGTATACTTCAATTGATCTCTCATTCAAAGTATTTTGCGGATGAAGTGTAGATGAGGGTCCCAGATGGACATTCAGATCATTCAATATATCTTCGATCTGAACTGCAAATCCTTGGGATTGTTCTGTGGGTGCAGTTATCATAGCAGATAGAATGTTGAACAGAACAACAGACCAATTCATAGTAATACCAGCAAATATAGCAACCACAACATCAAATTTTTCAGATGTAATTGCATCAAAAGAACCTGCTTTGGCCAGAAGAGACTTGGCCACAATGTCGTGAAAATTTATGAATTCCATCTTCAATTCCTTTTTTTGCAAGGAATGCGGACTGGTTTGTCTGTCAAAGTGTCATGCTCTTCATCTGTTTCTTCGTTTCGGCAGAGATTGTTGAGAAATCAGTTATGCCCTGTCGTGGTAGATCGAATGAAGTGGTGAATAAGGCGGATGTAAGTTGGACTGATTCTCCACCCATGGTTGCAGAGATAACACCATCTTCAAATTTGGTTGTCTGAAAGACTTGGGTAGTGTCTGCTTGTAAAGCGATTTGCCTCTTTTGAGAAATTTCTGCAGCCCAGATGCTTCAATTTTTCTGAACATATCCACCATACCTTGATTTGTAGGATCGAATATGGTGTGGAAGTCAACGAGAAGAACTTTTTGGGTAATGTGTGTCATTTCGTTCCTGCAAAATCAAAGAGACGAATGCGAGTAGTCTGTTCTTGCAACGAAAACAGGTTAGGGCTTAATAGAAATGTTAAGTGTTGGAAGAAATACATATCCGATAAGTTTAAGTATCTCAAGTACGTGGAAAATGACGTAATCAGCGATTCAATATCAAAAATATGCGGCTAAGATAAAAGTCAGGCACGCGGCAAAAATAATATTATTTTAATGATTTCTCGGGAATCCTAATCGACAAAAATAAATCCCTTATAAACAGGATACTCAGATGGAAGGTCCGAATAACCTTTCTCATTTTCAAGGCTAAATAAAATAAGTTAAACATGAGTTCTGATCTGACTGTTGAGGAATTCAAAGAAGGGTTGCAAGAGTTCATCCTAAAATGGGTGATTAGGCTCTGGTTCATGGTTAAGGAGATCCGGATGTATCACCAGGCTCCATTCCCTCCACGCAAGCATGAGGATGAGTGCGAGCTGGAAGATCTCAAGGGTAAATATATGGAGCTACTGGGTGCCATCAATGTTGATGAGATTCTTACTCATCAGGGCATGTCCTTTCTGATGTACAGGAAGGAGGTGAAGGTCCTTACTCAGCTGATCAATTCAGGTGATTTCAAGGGTAGGCGTTTTGATCCGGCCCTGCTTGAGTGGTTGAACCTGTGACATCTTGATGCCGATGTGAGAAAGAGAGTCCGGGGTCCAATGAGAGAGACTCTAGGTGATTAGGTTAAGAATTTGTAAGGTGTAGTGGGATTTTTTAAGCACTCGAAGTTTTATAGAATGAAGTATTTTGCTGAAATATTTTAATTTTGTTCATATATGCAGATGAAACTAAGTGAACTAAGCACATATAATTCAAAGTAAAGCTTTAAACCATACTTAAGATCAACTAAGATTACATAAATCAGATAAGGTTGACCCAGATTAAAGTTTATAAACGTTTCATCTTAGGCGGATGAAACATCCCATTAGTCAGAAGAAAGATTACCTAAAAATTGGTCAATCGATAAAATTAATGCTTAGTCAGATAGTAATGATGAGATTTTTTAGAAATTCGAAGCAAGAAAATGTATACATTCAGAAAATAAAAGAAAATATTTGTGATTGAACATGCTGTCTGTGAAATAATTACGTGACTGATCAATTTCCTGCATAGAATAGGAAATGGTATTTAAAGTCAAAATAAAGTTGATAGGTTTTGAGAATCTCAAGGAGGATTGATGAAATCCAGGAGACATGCAGATCAATTTTAATAGTCCATAATAACCATTGATTGGACAGTTGTGAGGTTGATGCATTCGATCTTCCTTCATCTCCTTGAAATGTACCTATAAAAGCAAAGCTAAATGAAACATTATAACCAAAAGATAGAAGAAATAAAATATAATTTCCAATATGAATGATAATAACAGTGTTCTATCTGTTGAGCAAGAGTATGAGATCCGGAGGGATCTTTACAGGAGGAGAGTTTTTGAGCGAGGGATGAGGATGTGGAATTTCCTTGATTCTCTACGCTGTCCTCGCCGTGCTAACCTTCCTCCATTGTATCCTGCAATGCGTCGCCGTAAGTATGAAAAGATGCGCTGGTGCAAGTTTATGCTTGGTACTCAAAATACTCGAGACGTCCTGAAGTCTTCTGGAGTTCGTCTGCTCATTCTTCTCACTGAGCGAGATGAGATGCAGAACATTTTCTTTGAGGATGACGTTTGCAATGGCCAAGGCTCCCTAAGTACTTGGATGATAAACTGGAGTCATGAAATGAGTAGTAGGATAGATCTTGCGCGTGTAACTTATGATGCAGATCGATGAATGAAATGCAATAACTTTATGTTTTTCATCTATTCCTTTGTACTTGATCAAACATATAATTATTATATAAGCAAATATTCCCCCTAAACATGTGCTTAATTAATCAATATCAATTTAACCAAAAACATTTCGAAAATAAGAAAACTTAGCGTCGGGTAGTGGCTTGGTGAAAATATCAGCAACTTGCATTGGTTGAGACATGTTCCAGACGAAAATATTTCTTTTGAACATGGTCTCGGATGAAGTGATGTCGAATGTAAATGTGCTTCATCCTGAAATGTAGAACAAGATTGTATGTGATAACAATTTCACTTGTATTGTCACAGAAGATAGGTGATTCAGATAAATCAACACCATAATCTCTGAGTTGATGTTGAATCCAAAGCAATTGTGCACAACATCTTCCTACGGCTAGGTATTCTGATTCAGCTGTAGATGTAGAAATAGAGGTTTGTTTCTTACTAAACCAAGAAATAAGTTTGTCTCCAAGAAATTGACAAGTCTCACTTGTGCTTTTACGATCAATTCTGCAACCTGCATAATCTGCATCTGAATAACCAATAAGATTAAAACTTGAATCCTTTGGATACCATAATCCGACATTCTGAGTTCCTTTAAGATATTTTAGAATCCTTTTGGCAGCAATGTAGTGAGATTGCTTCGGATTGTATTGAAATCTTGCACACATACCGACTGAGAACATTATATCTGGTCTTCTTGTTGTCAAATAAATTAAGGATCCTATAAGTCCCCTTAATAGAGTTTGATCTACTGAAGGTCCAACTTCATCTTTATCCAATTTGATTGAAGCACTCATTGGATTACTAGCAGCAGAACAATTCTCCATTCCAAATTTCTTCAAAAGTTCTTTTGTGTACTTAACCTGATTTATGCCATTTGTCTGACTTGTAATCCCAGAAAGAATGTTAATTCTCCCATCATGCTCATTTCGAATTTGTCCTGCATCATCTTAGAAAATTTCTTGCATAATTTGGGGTTAGATGACCCAAATATGATATCATCAATATATATTTTAACTAATAAATTATGATCGCCTTTGACAAATTTAAAGAGAGTTTTATCTACAGAACCAATATTAAAACCATGATCATTAAGAAAAAGTGAAAGAGTATCATACCAAGCTCGTGGAGCTTGTTTCAACCCATAAAGAGCTTTATCCAGTTTGAACACACGATCTGGATATGTTTGACTTTCGAATCCTGGGGGTTGTTCAAAAAACACTTCTTCTTGGAGAAGACCATTGAGAAATGAACTTTTAACATCCATCTGGAATACTTTAAAGTCCTTGAAAGCAGCATAAGCAAGAAATATTCTAATAGCTTCAAGTTTAGCTACAGGAGCAAAGGTTTCATCAAAATCAATATCTTCTTCTTGTTTGTAACCCTGTGCTACTAAGCGAGCCTTATTTCTTACTACATTACCACTTTCATTGAGTTTATTTTTAAATATCCATCTAGTTCCTATTATAGATTTATTTGAGGGCCTAAGAACTAAATGCCAGACATAGTTTTTTTCAAATTGGTTCAATTCATCTTGCATGGCTTCTATCCAGTTGCTGTCAAGAAGAGCTTCTTCTATTTTCTTAGGTTCTATATGAGAAATAAAAGCAGCATGCATGAACTCATTAATCATCTGACCTATGGTTCTTAAAGGAGCAGATGGATTACCTATTACCAAACTTGGTGGATGATTCTTGGACCATCTGTAATATGGGCCAAGGTGATATGTGTATCCTTGTTGATCTTGATCATCGTGAAGTTCAACATGATATGTGTTTGTTGGGATCTCATTATCAACTGGTGGTTCAACCTGATCTGGCTCACATTGACTTTCTCTATTCTGTATGATCTGGATCTCTTCTTCATCATCTGTGTCAAGCTTTGAATCTTTTATTATGTTACTAAGATCATTTAATCTTGGAGATTCATTAGTGACAGATGTTTCATCAAAAACAATGTGAACTAATTCTTCAACTGTTAGAGATTTAGTATTGAATGCTCTATAGGCTTTACTAACAGATGAGTAACCAAGAAATATACCAGCATCTGATCTGACATCAAGTGCAGTCAGATGAGTCTTACCATTGTTGTGGATGAAACATTTACAACCAAATACCTTGAAGTATGATATCACTGGAACTTTACAATACCAGATCTCATAAGGTGTTTTTCCGACTTTCTTGTTAATCATTGATCTGTTCTGAGTGTAACAAAATGTGTTTACAGCTTCTGCCCAAAACTTTGTGAAATACCTGAACCAACAATAATTGTTCTAGCAGCTTTTTTTGGAGTTCTATTCCTCTCTTCTGCAACACCATTTTGTTGTGGCGTTCTAGCTGCAGAATACTCATGCTTGATTCCATGATTTTCTAGATAAGTAGACAGAGTTTTATTTATAAACTCGGTTCCTCTGTCACTTCTAATATTATCAATCGATTGAGATTTCTCATTTTGAAGTCTTAAAAGAAATTTAATCAATTGGGTGACAGTTTGATCTTTGGATTTTAAAAATATCACCTAAGTATATCTCGAGAAATCATCAAAAATAACAAGGGTGTACTTCATTTCCCCTAAGCTCGTTACTGGTATAGGACCGAAAAGATCCATGTGCAATAGCTCTAAGCTTTTGGAAGAAGATTTACATCCTTTGTTTTTAAAATTTGATCTGATCTGCTTACCAAGTTGGCAGGCAGAACACACTTTATCTTTCGAAAACTCGATTTTAGGCAGACCTGTAACCAATTCATGTTTACTCAGATTGGCTAACGCTTTGAAGTTCAAGTTATTAAGTCTGTTAGAACCTAATGGGGGGGGGGGGGGGAATTTAGGTTCTATTGGAAACTTTAGCAATTTAAAGCGATTATGCAAATACGCAAGCGGAATACTTAAAGCAATTAATAATAAATGCGGTAAATAAATGCGTAATGTAAATAAAGCAGTAAAATGGATAAGAGATGTTTATGGAAGTTCGACGATAAATCGTCTACGTCTCCCCTTCTTGGTTAATATCGATTAACCAAGGATCCACTAGAACTTCAACGTCTTGGCCTTGATGGCTCCAAGGATAGCCACAACACTCGCAAAATACACTTGACTTCACACACAAGTGTTTACAATAACCGAGCAACCAACTCACAAATGATTTAATACAAACAACCCTCGATTTTGAATAAATCGCTCAACTATCACTTGAATACTTTGAAGAAGATGATATTGCTTGAAATGAGATATGAGAGTGAATTGGTGAGTTGAATGGCCTTGGAATGCATCTATTTATAGCTTAAAATTTGGGCAGGCTCGTTGCGTCCGTTTGGGCCTTCGTTGCGTCCGTTCGGTGCACATTTAATTCTTCCAACGTTGGTGACGAACGTTGCGTCCGTTCGTAGGTTCGTTGCGTCCGTTCGGCGTGTTGTGGCTTTTGTCGGGCGACTTTCTTCCTTAAAAATTGGATCGTGTTTTTGACAAGGAACGTTGCGTCCGTTCCTATGTTCGTTGCGTTCGTTAGTCACAATGGAGACTGCGCGGAAAACTTCAAAAATTCATAACTCACAATCCGTCCGTCAGATCGACTTGAAATTTGGACAGTAGCTTTAGAACATCCTGAATTTTATTTTGAAAGGTGAAGATTGGATTTGAATGCCTCAAACGATTTCAGTACTTTTTTGAATTACGTCGTCGTATTTTTGCTTCTAGTTCTGCGTGGAACTTTTGAAAAATTCATAAATCTCAATCCGTCCGTTGGATTGAAATGAAATTTGAACCATAGCTTTTGAGCATCCTAAAATTTAATATTACTGGTGGAGATCGGATTTGGATTACTCGAAAACGTTCAGCATTTTTCGCAATGTTTCTGCTCCATGGTTTGTTCAATTTCATCGATAGAATTGATTTAATCTAATCTGCAAGGTCTCACTTTAAAAGATTAAAAATAATAACCTAGTTTTGTAATTATCAAAACAAGATAAGTTATCGCCTTAAAAATATTAATCTCGTTTAAGAGATTTGTATGCGTTTAAGGCGTAACAATCTCCCCCTTTTTGATAATCACAAAACTTGGTTAAACAGGAGATATAAAGTGCAATATATAAAAAGCTCCCCCTTAATGTAACATAATTTTAAGCAAATTTTTTATCACACAATCAATTTTTATTTAACCAATTTGAATATTTAACCAAATTTATTCTCCCCCTTTTTGTGATAATTAAAAAGGCAACAAATATGATAAATGAATAACAAAATATATAAAAACATATTTTATTGATAGAGAAATTTTACAAAAAATACAATCAAAATATAAAACTAAGATTCATCATCCGAATCTGCTTTAAGAAGGTTTTCTTCCATCAAAATGAGTCGCTTATGGACAGATTCAAAAGATCCTCGCATCTCTATTGTCAAGTCCGTGATCGATATCTGGAGAGACTGGATAGCGGTGTAGTTGCGATCCATAATGATCTCAAGCCGCTGAAGATACTCAAAGAGTCGATCGGAAGGTGGATCCGGAGTAGGTGGAGGGTGAGGCATCATAGGAGAAGAAAAAGGTAGATCGCCATAGTCAAACATGGGCGTGGAAGATGGAGGGACCAAAGAAGAGAAAGGAATATCGGTGTCAATGAAACCAATAGGAAATCCTTGCTCTTGAATGGAAGGAGAAATAAGAGAAAAAGGAATGTGAAAGTTGGTTACAGGATGATAGCGGGTGAAAATATGAGCTGTATCATGCACCCATCGAGATAATATAGGATTCCATGACAACTCCATTTTAGTGATGGAGGCATGGTCAAGAGTATAAGTCTCAGTGATAGGTATCTTCTCCAAATCATCGAAGATAATATCAAAGTGAGTCAGAATTCAGTTAATAAACCGAGCGAAAGGGAGAATGACTTTCTTTGAATTTTTGGCAGTGTGATGCATGACCTGAATGATAAACCTAGGCAGGTTAAAAGGTTGTTGAGCAACAATGTGAAAGAAGACATAAAGGTCCAGATATTTTCACATGGAGTGGTCTCCAGCGCGCAGAATGATCGAGGAAGTGATAAGCTTTTGGATAATTTGAAAATCAGGACAAAACATCTTAAGAGATGATCGATCAAGAATGACAGAAAGAGTTTCCTCACGATTAAACGCGGGACTATCCTCAGGCCATTTAAATGCAAAGAACTCACTGGGTCTATTTCTAGGAAGAGAGAACCAAGCAGCGAGATCACCTGAAGAGAAACAAATGTACCGATTTTGAACAATTGTAACAGCATATAAGTCATCGCTGCACAATTCAAGTTCAAAATTGGCATAAAACCCATGGATTAGGGATGTATAGATAAAATATGGATGAGAAGGATGGAAAAATGCTCTCCATTGTTGGAAATCAATAAGATCCAACAAACGAAGATGAGAGGACGCCAAATAAGAGCGATCAAGAATACGACCCGAAAGAATTTGCCTATCGGGGTAATCATCAGGAATAGGCCGTGAGACAGCGGGTTGGTTAAGGTTGTGGACAAAAGGTTTAGTACGAGCACGAGTGCATCGCCTCGGATTGGCGGGATCAACTTGGCATCTAGAAGTCATTTTGGAAAGAATATTTCGAGCAAAAGGAAGGAAGAAGAGGATTTTTGGGGTGAAAATTCTGAATGGTTTAGGCCATTATTTATACCTCGGACGGAGCGAAAGCAATGTTCAGGATCGTTTCATCCATTTGTCCTGGCGGGTAAAAAGTGCGGGAATTTTAAGATGATATTTTGAAATAAGGCGATAAAAATGACAAACGAAAGTAACGTTTGTTCCATCGGACGCAAAGTTGGGACTTTTGGCGGTAAGAATTCGCGGTAAATTTTGAAACTGAGGCGGGAATGCTTGCCAATGGAAGCAATGTTGGTCTATCGGACGCAACGTTGGTTGCTTGGCGGTAAAAGTTTGCGGTTAAAAATTTAAACAAAGGAGGGAAAAATGAAGGGACGGAAGCAACGTTATACGACCGTTTGCAACGATGGTACATCAAACAGACGCAACGTTCCAAGTAACGGATGCAACGTTCGGGCAGGACAAGCAAATTTTGGATTTTTCCTCTTAAAAATATATTTTTGAAATTTTTTTACCATATAATACACATAAAATGTGAGCTTATAATTATGAATAAATACAATTAATTTGTATTATCCAACATTAAATTGCTCAAATTTAATATTAAGGTCCCTCTTAATATGAAATTAAATTTTCATTTATGTCTACAAGTGATTACAACTCAATCATGTCAAGTTCACCACGCAAACGAATAAAAGTATTTTCATCTAGTGGTTTTGTAAAAATGTCGGCAATTTGATTTGACGTGTCAAAATATTGAAGTTCAACTTCATTTCGTTCTATGTGGTCACGAATAAAATGATGACGAATGTCAATATGTTTGGTGCGCGAATGTTGAATCGGATTCTTTGTTAGACATATGGCGCTAGAGTTGTCACAAAAAATATGGATTTTATAAAAAGAGACGCCATAGTCAAGCAGTTGATGCTTCATCCAAAGAATTTGCGCACAACAACTACCAGCAGCCATATATTCGGCTTCGGTCGTTGACAACGCAACACAATTTTGTTTCTTTGAAAACCAAGAAACTAAACAATTTCCTAGAAAGAAGCAAGTTCCACTAGTGTTTTTCCTGTCCACCTTATATCCACCAAAGTCGGCATCACAGTAAGCTTTCAAATCAAAGAAAAAAAATTTCGAATACCACAAGCCGAAATTTGGAGTATTTGACAGATATTTGAAAATGCGTTTTAAGGCAAACAAATGTGATTCCTTTAGACATGATTGAAATCGTGCACACAAGCAAACACTAAACATAATGTCCGGTCTACTAGCAGTATCATATAATAAGGAGCGAATCATACTACGAAAGGAAGATTGATCTACAGATTTACCATTTTCATCCTTGTCGAGTCTGATTGCTGTGCTCATCGGTGAGGATGATGATTGTAACGACCCTCACTACTAGGCTATCAGACTATAATTAAAATAAAAGAAAATTTACGGATTTTTAAAAATTTTGCCATGACCTATTTGTAAAACAAATAAGCCATCAAGACTCAAACAACAATTTAAATAAGAAAAGAAAATTGACTTCAAAACTTAAGTGCGTTAAACATAAACATGCAATCCTAGTAACCACCTCCCGGTTACAGCATAAAGTAAACTAAAGCATTTAAAATTAATTCCAACGATAATCATAAACTTGCAAAAGCGGAAAACGTACTTCAAAACATAAGCTGTAGCACAGGGAATGCACATCCTGGCTATAAATACTACAAGATCTCAAATAATACTTCATTATTACAAATTTGATAACTGTGCGGAAACATAAACTGAAAGGAAGCAACGGTCACTGGGCCTCGCACTACCGATGGCCTCATCCCAGTAGATCACGCCCCTCCGTCTCCTCCACAAAATCCTCACCTGCAAACATTCAAGCATAGTGAGTCTAAAGACTCAACAAGCATAACTAGGATAATAACAAGGGTTTAAAATACGTGATGCAAAAACTCAACCTAAACTGTAATATGCATGAAACTAGAAAGATATAGAAATCATGCATTAATGAACTCACACTATGATAAACTTTAACTTTCATAACATTCAACTTAGACTCATGCATAACTGAAAGACTGACATCAATGCAAAACGAGTCAACTAAAATTGTGAAACTTTAACTTTTAAACTTTTCTTTACTTTTTCCTCTTAGAAATCCGATCCCTGATTTGTGACCCTCTGTTTCGATCATGATCATGGCTGCAGTGCACTATGCCGGCAAGACGACGAGATTTCTCCCGACGAACTTAACCCCTCTATGGCAAGGAGACCGAGATGCCTCCCGATCCCACATTGCCCCTCTGTGACAAGGGTAAACAAGATGTCTCTTGCTCCTTGCCTAACCTCTATAACCTCTTGGTGAGTAGACCGAGGCATCCCCCGGCCTAGCAACACCCCTCTTGTCACAAACAGATCACTTCATTCAAAAATATTTGCTTTCTTTTCCCTTTTCATTTATAAAGACTCAACTCATACATTAAATGGCATGCAAACAAGTAAGCTTCCTTTTTCTTTATTAAACTCAAGAACACGTCAAATGCACACGAATAAGCAATCTTTAAGACATGAGACTCGACTCGAAAATGTGAGTTTAAGGTGGATGAGTGGCTGCCCTTAAGTCCAAAGAAGACAACTTACCCAACAAAATTCTCAAACTTGACTTAACTCGAGCAAGTAAACCGAAAAACCCTTAACTTTGTCATATCTTAACCAAAACCCGTCCCGCTTGAACCGACACCTCATAAACACTCCAAATTACCCCTAGGACCAGAAAGTAACCTCCAAGGATCACCCAAACATTACAAACCAAAAACATTCCCGGACAGCCCCTTATACTCAAAAAAATTCTGCACTTACACCACAAACTTAAAAGACTCATAACTTACTCAATACTTATCCGATTCGGGCCCATTTTATATCGACGCGACCACAACATCATGAACTTTACCATGGAATAGCCTAACCCTGCACAGACCTCAGCCACGACACTGCCCTGCCCTGTGAACAGTGCTGCCCTGCACACTCACAACATCCAACTTACCTCTAACTCAAGAATTCAACCCCATAACTCTTCTTCCTCAAATTTTCTCCATACCAAACAACCAAACACCTCAAATAACCTCTCTTAGGACTTTTTCCAAACACTTGGGCTACACTCAATCCACACTTGCACAACACATATCAAGAACATCAATAATTAACCATCAAAACTCCAAAATGTTGAACAATCAATCAAGACCAATGCAAGACCAATAAATACTTCAACATCAATTAAATTTCAGCCCCTACACATGCAAAATTTCGAAATTTAGGTCCTTATACATTCTGAAAATTCGAATTTTGGCAAGAACAACCATATAATTCCATGTCAATGCACATATACTCAACATTAAATCACATAAACCCAACCCCATAACCCATTTAGCAAAAAAATCAGCCCCTTAAATGCCCAAATTCGAAACCCTAACATCACAACATCATGCATTTTCGAAATTATTGCAAGAAATCTTAAGGGTGGGGGTAGATATTGCTTGAATGAGTGCCCAAAAAAAAAAGTTACACTTGCCTTCAACTTTTACCAACAAAAATTCGAAAATAAGGGGAGATGGAGGGTGGAACTTCAACCAAACACCAAGCTAAGCACCTAGGGGAGCTTCTCCGGTGGCTGGGACGGCGGCAGGCGGCGGCGGACGGCGGCTGGGCGGCGGCAGGAGGAGTTGGCCGAAGTGAAGTCTTCAAGGAGAAGGGGGGGCGGCTCTTGAGTCCAAAAAGGGGCTAGGGTTTTGACTTAGGTTGTAAATATATATTTTAGAGGGAAATAAATGAGAGTGTAAATTAAAAGTGTAGTGTATTGGGTGTAGTGTTTTAAAAATTTCACTTGTACTAGCAAAAGTACTACTTGTACTATTAAAACTTTTTACCTCAACTTTTTGCTATTTCCAAACTTCTAAATTTAAAATTTCAACTCTCAACATTTTAATTGAAATTCCACTAACCCGGATTTAATAAAATCCTATTTTATGAAAAGTCTAGGAATAAATCTAAGAAAATAATAAATTTGCTTTTCGACCCCTTAAAAGTTTAAAATTTACATTTTTGGCCAAAATCCCCTTTTTCTTCTAACTTAAAATCTTAAAAAAAAAAAAACGAAAGTCTTGATAATATACCACCGAAGCCCACCATCGTCGCCTGCCGGGACAGAAACTCACTAAACTAACAATTCAAGGCATTTTATTCAAATAAATCAAGCAATGATATCTTTAACTAAAACTTAAACAATTAACTTCAAAAAATTAAAAACATACATACTGAAAATAAATTTTAGGCATGAATATTTAAATCATGGAAATTCCAGGCACTACATAAACACTAACTTAGAAATTAAAATCAACAATTTAAATATTTTGATGTCGGAACAATAATTAAGATTTTTAAATAATAAGCAGAGCGATTAAAATAATTTAAACAAACTAGACAAACGATTAAAAGTCATTTAACTAAACGCACTATCGGCATAAAAACCTTTAAAATGATTTAGACAGATAACGACTTAAAAATAATTAAGCTAAACATTTAAAATCATTTAAATGAATAAACTAAGCAATTAAAATAATTTAAATAAGAAAGCTTAAATCTTTACAATACTTAAAACAAGTAAGCTGCACGATAAAAATCATTTGAATAAAGAAACTGAAACAATAAAAACATAACTCACATAAATAATTTAAATCAATTAAAATTAAAGATAATGATCTTAATATTTATTAAATTAATGAATGCGATTTAGTAGATTGGATTACAGGTACTACAATGATTTTGTGTTCTCCATCCCAAACTTCTTTAGAATCTTCTTGATGTATTTGCTTTGGTTCACAAAGAACTCATCCTTGCACTGTTTGATTTGTGTAGTGAAAAATACTCGCAAGAGTACGAGTGTCAAGTTTTAATATAGTGATTAAATCAGATATCGATCCCACAGGGAGTAAAATGAAAATAATACTGCTTGTAATTAAAATAGTCCAAACTTTATCTAGAAAATCAACCTTTGAGAATTTTGCAGAAAAATAAAATAATCAGAATGATTTGATAGCACGCACACAACTTTCAGATAATATCAATCAGAATATAATGGTCTAGAGGTATAGATTTCACTTGGTTTCAACAACAGTCAATCCTAATTAATTAATCTTCATGAATTCCAATCAATTAATAGCCAAGAACACTTAAGTTTATTATTTCTCTCTCCCGAGCAACAAATAATGTTTATCAACTACAATTCAATTCCAATATTCCTATTAAGAATTTATCGTAGTGATCTATCACAAAACAATGTTCTCTTTAAAAGCTCTATTAAAGTTATAAGCTCTCCCGAGTCAGATAAATAATTAACAGTGTATTTTCTAATGGTCCTATTCAAAATCCCCTCTCCCGAGTAATGATTTCAAATAAATATAACAAATCAATTATTGATCAGATAATTGAAAAGACAATCAATTCTAGAAAAAACAATTAATCTAGAAGAAACTCAATTTAATAAAATCAAGAATTCATGAAAGTATCTACACCAGGTTTCATCCGACCTCTAGACTCTAAAAATTTAGTTCATAATAAAATTATGAATAAACCAAAACATGTTCAAAAATCCAAACATATTCAGAATAAAATAAATAAAAGATAAAAGAAACAAATCCGTCGTCGACGTCGTGTTCGGACTATCGAACTCCGTCTTCGTTCTTCAGTTAACCTCCAGATTTCTTCCAGAAAAGTTCACGAATCAACTCTGTTCTCTGATATCTTCATTGTGTGGAGGCTAGCCTCCCTAAAGTCTGATAAGAATTGCCTTTTATATCGTTCCACAAAAGCCCAAGAATAAAGCCCAAGAAATATAAAAATTTCCTTCCGATAAAATATTTCCAAGTCCACATTAAGCGACGAGCGCCCGCTCCACGACTCACGCGCCCGCGTATAGGCCCCTGGATTCAACTTTTTCTCGCTTCAACTCTTGCGCGTTAGCGCTTCTTCATCTTCTTGTTTAGCGCTAAAAGAAGCGCACATGTTAGGCCCAATAAGAAGCCCATCAAGCTTCCTTCACTGTACGTTCTTTTCTTCTTTCTTTTCTCTTCCTTTCTTTTCTAAATTCTCTTTAATTCATTTTTCTTTTTTTTTCACAATAATTCAATAATTCTCTGAAAACACAATAACAACAAAACACAGCATAAATCTGCTCAAAATAAACAATTAACAACTAAAATCATATATAAATTAAGTGTATAAAATACACTTATCAAATACCCCCAAACTTAGACTTTTGCTAGTCCCGAGCAAAACTATTCAAATCAAATTCTAAAAACTCATTCTATCAACCAACAAAACTAGTCAAGAAATATTATGGAGCAATGGCCTCAACAATATTTTCAAAACAATATTTCAAATCCAATCCCATCCAACCTACTAACACTGGAAAGTTTCAGCCAGAACAAAATAACCTCATAAACTCACAATCTCCACAACTCACGTTCAAAACACCCTTATCCAAGTTCAATTCACACATTCATAGATCATGAAGACTTTTCAGGTAGCAAGGATCAAATAAAGGATATTTATCAAAAACACTCACAATTAGGTAAATTCAACGAATAATAGTGTGTGCGTGTTTCGATCAAAATTCATAATCATTAAAAGCATCAATCAACAGTCCATAGGCTAAATTCTCGCAACTCTTCTCCACTAGTATATTGGGCAACTGAGACTCGGTCAATATGACTTAATTAGCTTAATATATAAGGCCTGGCTCACGGCTACAAATGAAGAATAAGAATTCAAAATAAGGAGTAATTTATATTCATGCTTAATTCTAATTTCAACTCATTTTCATTCATAATTTCACACTTTTTCTCTTCACTTCATTGTTCATTCAACTTTTTCACTTCACAAATTCTTTCACAACCACAATTTTTTCTACTACCTTTTTTCATCTTTTCAATTCATCCACAACATCATTCCATGTTCACAAATAAAACTAGGAGCATATAACATTTTAGCATTCAAATTACTCCCTTAAAGGTAGGAATTAGTATATAGGCTATTTCGGTAGTCAATGTAGGACCTTGAAATAATAACGAATTGGGGTTTATTCACACGTTTACACGCATGCCATTCGATTTTCAATAAGGCTCAAGCAAGGTAATAGGGATAAAATAGATAAATAGGTAGATTGAAAGGCTCAAACGAATTCAGAAAAATCACCTAAATCATTCCTAATCTCAGTATTGCCCGTATTTCGCCTCGAAGAGTGTCCGAACTAGCTCTATACAATTATCAATCCACAATTAAATCATACAAATTCAATCAGTGCAGAAAAAGAACAATCATCAGCAGTTAAAGATGATTTTCACAACAAATTCAGATTTTTATACCTCAATGTACTATTATACGTGTAGGCTCAAATGAGAAACTAAGGATAAATTTTATTTCAATGAAAATTAGGCCCAAAACTTCAAACAATGCCTCAATCATATCTATGTTTGTATGTTTCAAAAATCAGATTCAAGTATTAATCACAGAGTATATAGGAAATTGTTCATCCAATTGGTTCCGTTTTTCTCAAAAATATTTTGTGAGATAGGTAGAAAATCATGGATTTCCGTTATAGCACAAAAAATATTTATATCATTGCAATGAATCCATTTATTTCTCAACTCAATTCAACTCAAACTAAACAAAAACAACAATTAAACTCAACAAAAATTTTATCTATAAAGCACACAATAAAATTCAACTACTCAACTATCAACCAAACAACTAAATCAAACATTGATTCATCCCCCCAAACTTAATGTAATCATTGTCCCTAATGATTAAAAATCAAAAAAAATGAACAAGGGACTCATACCTTCGACACCGAGCATCAAGAATTGAGAATAATCACGACATGATCATCCAAAAGAACCTAAAAAAAATACAGGCATACAGTTAAACACTAAAATGAAGCTCAAAGCAATAGAAAAACATAGGAACTCGAATTGTAGTCGTCAGGTAATAAGAGCGAGAAAGCTTGATTCAAGCGCTTTTCTGGTAGCTTCTTGGCGCATTTATGAGATCATTGGGGAGAGTGCTATTGCTCATGGTGAATGGTGCCAGGTGAATGAACTCGAGGATGCATGGAATAAGAGCTTCTTTTTTTTTTTACAGCCGGTGGAGAGGCGTGATCGCGAAGAGTTGTTGCAGATGGTAAGCTCGAGCATGGTGCGCTGTTCAGTAGCTTTTCTGCGCATGTATGAGGCGCGATAAAGCTTTGATGAGCGCAGATGATGATGGTTGTTTGCGCAGATGGTTGCGCGGTTGAAGAGGTTGGATGGCGCATGGAAGCACCGCTATCGCGCTAGGGTGAATCGATGCTGGATTGAGCGTTAGCGCTATAGTTTGCGCAGCTTGTTAGTGCGTTTGCGCTTGGATTGGCGCGACTTGGTAGCGCTATCGCTCATGAATTGGCTTGTTCTTAATTCAGTGAACCGTAAAGTATGCGCGGGCGCGGGAGAGTCGACGAGCGAGCACGCATAAAGTTCTGCCCAGACTTTTAAAATCCTGAAAAAATTTCAACACATTTATAAAATCAAACCTCCAAAATTCCCAATAATAATTTTTTTAAAAAAAATAAAATTAACTGAAGAACAAAAATAAAAATAAAAGCATAAAATAAAAAAAATAAAAATAAAAATAAAAAACAAAAATTTTGGGTTGCCTCCCAAAAAGCGCTTGGTTTAGAGTCGTTAGCCCGACTTTCACCGGTATTACGTCTTCCCTTTCTCTTTCACACGCCAAATAAAGTCTACGAACCGCCTTTTAAATTTCGCTCTCTTTTTCGTGGCCTTCTTTGTTGATGAACTTGACGCTTTACTCTTTGCAACCGGCTCAATATCGGCTCTTTGACATCCCACCGGCTTCACAACCGGTTCAATTAAGCACAATTATTCGATGGGTGGATTAGGTGCTTTCGTAAATAAGTTGAAGATTACTCGTTCACACTCCACACCCATTGACAACTCCCCTTTCATCACTTCAATTTTTGCATCCGCCGTGGCCAAGAATGGTCTCCCAAAAATTAGCGGAGCACCATGATCTGCTTCTATATCCAATACCACAAAATCCGCTGGGAAGATGAATTTATCCACCTTGACTAGAACATCTTCAACAATTCCTAGTGGATATTTAATGCTCCGATCCGCCAATTGCAATGAAATCTTAGTCGATTGCATGTCTCCCAACTCCAAGGCCCTGTAAATAGATAATGACATTAAATTAATACTGGCCCTAAATCACAAAGTACATTATTAAAATAATAAGAGCCAATAGAACAAGGAATAGTAAAACTCTCTGGATCCTTAAGCTTTTGTGGCATCTTCTTTTGAAGTACCGCACTGGACTCTTCAGTTAAATTGACCACCTCATTCTCTAGCAGTCGCCTCTTCTTAGACATCATCTCCTTAACGAACTTCGCATAGTTCGGAATTTGCTCCAAAGCATCAGCGAAGGAGATGTTGATATGAATCTTCTTGAACATCTCCAAGAATTTGGAGAACTGCTCATCCAACGCTTTCTTCTTGAACCTCTGCGGGTAGGGAAGTGGAGGCTTATACATCGGTTTTGGCTCCGGTTTAGGCTCCTTCTCCTCAACTTTTTCCTTAAATTTCTTCTCTTCAACAGCAGGTTCTTGAATTCCAACTTCTTTTCCACTTCTCAACTCTATGGCATTGCACTGCTCCTTGGGATTTACCTCAGTATTTCTTGGAAATTGGCCTCTGTTATTATCCTTCAATGCATTCGCCAACTGCCCTATGCTAGTTTTCATGGATTGCAGTACAGTACCCATGCTTGCCATGTGCGTCTCCAAACTGTCAAGACGAGACTCAGTCCTCGACATCCTCTTACCTGACTCCTGCACAAAGGTACTAACCAAATCCTCCAAAGAAGTCTTACCCTCATCCTTGTTTGTATTGAACCCCGCAGGATTCAACACATTTTTGTTGTTAGCATAAGAAAAATTTTCGTGATTTCGCAAGATAGGATGGTAAGTATTAGGGACAGGATTACCTCTGTAAGCTCCAAAGCCCTGGTAGCCACTAGGATTGATATAATTAACTTCTTCTGATGTATGATATCCTTCAACTCTAATTGAATCTGCAACATTAGTCTTATTAAAAGAAGCTACCTGTGTAGTCAGTGAAGATAATTGAGCAGTGATGGACATGAGAGGATCCATAGCATACACTTCAGCTGGCTTCTTAACTCCTATACGCTCAGATGGCCATTGGAAACTATTGACCGTCATCTCCTCCAACATATCATAAGCCTGAACATGATCCTTCGCAAATATAGTACCTCCAGCTGATGAGTCCACATTCATTCTCGTAGGCGCATTCAGTCCGTTGTAAAACCACTCGATATGTTCCCAATCTGCAAAATTGTGGTTAGGACAACGACTTAATAATTCTTTATACCTTTCCCACGCCTCGTAGAGCTATTCAGAATCCATCTGCCTGAAGGTGCTGATCTCGATCTTCAGTTGGGTGGTTTTGGCAGGAGGAAAATATTTCGCAAGAAATTTTTCTGCCATCCCCTCCCAAGTAGTAATGCTTCCAAGAGGAAGTGACTGCAACCAACTTCTGGCTTGATCCCTGAGAGAAAACAGAAACAAGCGTAAGCGAATAATATCCTCAGACACACCATTAATTTTTACCGTATCATTAATTTCTAAGAAGGTCCTGAGATGCATGTAACGCCCCAAAATTATCTTAATGGACTTTAATTGAGATAATTAAAGATTTTAGAAGTCGAGGGCTGATTTGATTTTTATCAGAGACTAAAATGCAATTTTCGGAATTTTCAGGGACTAAAACGCAAAAATGGGATTTGTTATAAATTAGAGACTTTGACTAAGTCTCTCATTCCCTCACTTCATCCCTCCCAAGCGTCTCCCACCATGGAAACCGCCCCTTTGTGATTCCAAGCTTTGGGATTTCCATTCTAGCTCGATCCGTCCGTTGGAAATTGATCTGAAGTTGATATTTGCGATCACAGCGACGAGTGCTCCGTTTAGAAGTAAGTTTATCTTATTTCTGAGATGTTTAAATTTTTGGATGTCTTTAGAATTGATTTATATTCGGAAAGGATGATTATGAGATAGCTGTGATAGTATATCTAAGACGGTTCGAAGAAATAACGACGATTGGAATTGATATGATTTTTGTTGTTATTTTCGAAAATTGGAGTTTTGTGATGTGTTGGGATTGTGATGGAATTGATGTTTGAGGATTGGAATGAGTATATTGAGTTGTTGAATTGCTGTCTGCATTTTTGGTTTGATCAGTTTATAGCCGTTATGCCGTCAATTTGAGTTTTGGATATCGTTTCGATGTTTTGAACGTATCGAGTTTGATTGAGCTTTTAGATGTCGAAATTGATCCTTTTGACTCCTTCTGATAGATTGAAGTGAAGTCAACAGAGTTGCGAGGTAGCAGCTTTGGTCAGTTTGGAAGATTGAAGTCGGTACAGTATCGATTTTCTGATTTATCGATCGAAGAAGTTTGTTTGAGTTTTGAATTGAATTGAATTGGATATTGATTATTATCCTTATTGTTGTTTTCAGATTTCAATACCTTCGAAGAGAATAAGGTAAAAGATGACTTAGATTTGAATGGAACGATTAACTCGAATGAGACTTGATTCGAGTGTTCCGAAGAAATCACATACTTGCATGATTGAATGCTTATTTGAAATCATATTTGAATGTTTATTTGAATGCATGAGATTATATATGCATTTATATTTATGAAATCATGTTTGAATGATTATTTGAATTGATGAATTAAAGCATGATTGAATGCTAATATGAACTGATGATTGAAATGATATTAGAATGCATGAGATGACATATGCATTCATATTGAGCCTTGATTCATTTCAATTTGATTAGACGATCTGGAGATTATAGTTGAGTGGCCTTGGTAGGCGAATTACTACAAGTGTCGATTAACTCTCTATAATGCTCTAGAGTCTAGAGGATTAAAATATATCTCGTCCACCTCGAGAGGGGAGTTCGGTGTGATTGTTGGATATTTTAACCTCGGGATCCCAAACCGAAGAAAGAAAGAAAGAAGAATTCCCTTTGATTATCTTAGTCTGATAATCCAGAAGTTTTAAAGACATGCATATCATTTTAATTCAGTACTTGGATGAATTGTTTGAATTCTATCTTGAAGTGATAAGATATATGGAAGTTGATATATATAAATTGGATTGATACATGTCTTGATTGATATGTTTGATTGATACTGCATGATAGTCTCTTTTACTGGAAATTATATTCTCACCAGATTATCCGGCTGTTGTCTTGTTTTGTATGTCTACTTGGCAACAGGTGGGGCAGGATTGAGTCAGAGACGACAGGGATAGAACGAGATTGAAGATTAGAAGTGAGACTTCGAGTTAGAATTGGAAATGCATGCCAATCTAGTTTATGTTTTGAAATCATGTTAGAATTCGAATATATTTTATTTTATTTTGAAGTATGGAATATTAGAATCGATTGAATGATGAATATTGAAGTTTGTATGTTGATTGCATGTTGTATAATTCCGAATTGAGCTTGCTAGATTGCTTATGATTAAGTTGGTTTTGGTTTTGCACTTTCCCAAGCTTTAGATTGGCTTTTTGGGAGTGTTTTTAAGTGCATCTCGAAGGGGCAGCGCGCCCGCGCGACTTGAGGAGCGCCCGCGCCCCTTCTGGGCTTGGAAATTCGCATTTTGCGAAGGTACGGCGCGCCCGCGCCTATGGTTCGAAAAAAAAAAACTTGGATCTTTGGATGTCTATCGATAGGATTAATTTTTGATTAGATGATTAGAATCGGGGTCTCACAATGCAGGTGAGGATCAGCTGTGGCACTCCCATTAAATTTGTTCGATTGAACCATGTTGATCAAGGCCGGCTTTAGCTCAAAATTGTTGGCATTGATAGTTCCTCGAGCTATTCCAGAGTAGTGAGCCTGGATTATCGGCCTGAAGTGATCTCTGATTGGCACCAAGGGAGCTTGTTGTGCTTCTTCTTCAGCCATGTTACTTAATTCTTCTTTCTAATTCTTCTCAAAGCACGTGCACTGCGCTCGATCTCCGGATCAAAAAGTAACGAATTCGCACTTTGAGATCGTTGCATAAATTGCAATTAAAAATAAGAATAAATTAATTAGTAAATTAAAATTAAATAAAAAAACTCTAAATTAAAATCTAGACTAATTGGTAACACGACTAAAAAATAATCTAAATTTACTCCCCGGCAGCGGCGCCAAAAACTTGTAGTGAAAAATACTCGCAAGCGTACGAGTGTCAAGTTTTAATATAGTGATTAAATCAGATATCGATCCCACGGGGAGTAAAATAAAAATAATAGTGCTTGTAATTAAAATAGTCCAAACTTTATCTAGAAAATCAACCTTTGAGAATTTTGCAGAAAAATAAAATAATCAGAATGATTTGATAGCACGCACACAACTTTCAGATAATATCAATCAGAGAATAATGGTCTAGAGGTATAGATTTCACCTGGTTTCAACAACAGTCAATCCTAATTAATTAATCTTCATGAATTCCAATCAATTAATATCCAAGAACACTTAAGTTTATTATTTCCCTCTCCCGAGCAACAAATAATGTTTATCAACTACAATTCAATTCCAATATTTCTATTAAGAATTTATCGCAGTGATCTATCACAAAACAATGTTCTCTTTAAAAGCTCTATTAAAGTTATAAGCTCTCCCGAGTCAGATAAACAATTAACATTGTATTTTCTAATGGTCCTATTCAAAATCCCCTCTCCCGAGTAATGATTTCAAATAAATATAACAAATCAATTATTGATCAGATAATTGAAAAGACAATCAATTCTAGAAAAAACAATTAATCTAGAAGAAACTCAATTCAATAAAATCAAGAATTCATGAAAGTGTCTACACCAGGTTCCATCCGACCTCTAGACTCTAAAAATTTAGTTCATAATAAAATTATGAATAAACCAAAACATGTTCAAAAATCCAAACATATTATGAATAAAATAAATAAAAGATAAAAGAAACAAATTCGTCGTCGACGCCGTGTCCGGACTATCGAACTCCGTCTTTGTTCTTCAGTTAAGCTCAAGATTTCTTCCAGAAAAGTTCACGAATCAACTCTGTTCTCTGATATCTTCTTTGTGTGGCGGCTAGCCTCCCTAAAGTCTGATAAGAATTGCCTTTTATATCGTTCCACAAAATCCCAAGAATAAATCCCAAGAAATATAAAAATTTCCTTCCGATAAAATATTTCCAAGTCCAGATTAAGCGACGAGCGCCCGCTCCACGACTCACGCGCCCGCGTATAGGCTCCTGGATTCCACTTTCTCTCGCTTCAACTCTTGCGTGTTAGCGCTTCTTCATCTTCTTGTTTAGCGCTAAAATAAGCGCACGTGTTAAGCCCAATAAGAAGCCCATCAAGCTTCCTTCACTGTACATTCTTTTCTTCTTTCTTTCTCTTCCTTTCTTTTCTAAATTCTCTTTAATTCATTTTTCTTCTCTTTTTCACAATAATTCAATAATTCTCTGAAAACACAATAACAACAAAACACAGCATAAATCTGCTCGAAACAAACAATTAACAATTAAAATCATATATAAATTAAATGTATAAAATACACTTATCAAATACCCCCAAACTTAGACTTTTGCTAGTCCCGAGCAAAACTATTCAAATCAAATTCTAAAAACTCATTCTATCAACCAACAAGACTAGTCAAGAAATATTATGGAGCAATGGCCTCAACAATGATTTCAAAAAAATATTTCAAATCCAATCCCATCCAACCTACTAACACTTGAAAGTTTCAGCCAGAACAAAATAACCTCATAAACTCACAATCTCCACAACTCACGTTCAAAACACCCTTATCCAAGTTCAATTCACACATTCATAGATCATAAGGACTTTTCAGGTAGCAAGGATCAAATAAATGATATTTATCAAAAACACTCACAATTAGGTAAATTCAATGAATAATAGTGTGTGCGTGTTTCGATCAAAATTCATAATCATTAAAAGCATCAATCAACAGTCCATAAGCTAAATTCTCGCAACTCTTCTCCACTAGTATATTGGGCAACTGAGACTCGGTCAATATGACTTAATTAGCTTAATATATAAGGCCTGGCTCACGGCTACAAATGAAGAATAAGAATTCAAAATAAGGAGTAATTTATATTCATGCTTAATTCTAATTTCAACTCCTTTTCATTCACAATTTCACACTTTTTCTCTTCACTTCATTGTTCATTCAACTTTTTCACTTCACAAATTCTTTCACAACCACAATTTTTTCTACTACCTCTTTTCATCTTTTCAATTCATCCACCATACCATTCCATGTTCACAAATAAAACTAGGAGCATATAACATTTTAGCATTCAAATTACTCCCTTAAAGGTAGGAATTAGTATATAGGCTATTTCGTTTGTCAATGTAGGACCTTGAAATAATAACGAATGGGGGTTTATTCACACGTTTACACGCATGCCATTCGATTTTCAATAAGGCTCAAGCAAGGTACTAGGGATAAAATAGATAAATAGGTAGCTTGAAAGGCTCAAACGAATTCAGAAAAATCACTAAATCATTCCTAATCTCAGTATTGCCCGTATTTCACCTCGAAGAGTGTCCGAACTAGTTCTAGACAAGTATCAATCCACAATTAAATCATACAAATTCAATAAGTGCAGAAAGAGAACAATCATCAGCAGTTAAAGATGATTTTCACAACAAATTCAGATTTTTATACATCAATGTACTATTATACATGTAGGCTCAAATGAGAAACTAAGGATAAATTTTATTTCAATGAAAATTAGGCCCAAAACTTTAAACAATGTCTCAATCATATCTATGTTTGTATGTTTCAAAAATCAGATTCAAGTATTAATCACAGAGTATATAGGAAATTGTTCTTCCAATTGGTTCCGTTTTTCTCAAAAATATTTTGTCAGATAGGTAGACAATCATGGATTTCCGTTATAACACAAAAAATATTTATATCATTGGCCATGAATCCATTTATTTCTCAACTCAATTCAACTCAAACTAAACAAAAACAACAATTAAACTCAACAAAAATTTTATCTATAAAGCACACAATAAAATTCAACTACTCAACTATCAACCAAACAACTAAATCAAACATTGATTCATCCCCCCAAACTTAATGTAATCATTGTCCCTAATGATTAAAAATCAAGAAAATGAACAAGGGACTCATACCTTCGACACCGAGCATCAAGAATGTAGAATAATCACGACATGATCATCCAAAAGAACCTAAAAAAAATACAGGAATATAGTTAAACACTAAAATGAAGCTCAAAGCAATAGAAAAACACAGGAACTCGAATTGTAGTCGTCAGGTAATAAGAGCGAGAAAGCTTGATTCAAGCGATTTTCTGGTAGCTTCTTGGCGCATGTATGAGATCATTGGGGAGAGTGCTATTTCTCATGGTGAATGGTGCCAGGTGAATGAACTCGAGGCTGAATGGAATAAGAGCTTTTTTTATTTTTACAGCTGGTGGAGAGGCGTGATCGCGAAGAGTTGTTGCAGATGGTAAGCTCGAGCATGGTGCGCTGTTCAGTAGCTTTTCTGCGCATGTATGAGGCGCGATAGCGCTTTGATGAGCGCAGATGATGATGGATGTTTGCGCAGATAGTTGCGCAGTTGGAGAGGTTGGATGGCGCATGGAAGCAGCGCTATCGCGCTATGGTGAATCGATGATGGATTGAGCGTTAGCGCTATAGTTTGCGCGGCTTGTTAGTGCGTTTGTGCTTGGATTGGCGCGACTTGGTAGCGCTATCGCTCATGAATTGGCTTGTTCTTAATTCAGTGAACCGTAAAGTATGTGTGGGCGCGGGAGAGTCGACGAGCGAGCACGCATAAAGTTCTGCCCAGACTTTTAAAATCCTGAAAAAAATTTCAACACATTTATAAAATCAGACCTCCAAAATTCCCAATAATAATTTTTTTAAAAAAAAAAATTAATTGAAGAACAAAAATAAAAATAAAAGCATAAAATAAAAAAAATAAAAATAAAAATAAAAAACAAAAATTTTGGGTTGCCTCCCAAAAAGCGCTTGGTTTAGAGTCGTCAGTCCGACTTTCACCGGTGTTATGTCTTCCCTTTCTCTTTCACACGCCAAATAAATTCCACGAACCGCCTTCTAAATTTCGCTCTCTTTTTCGTGGCCTTCTTTGTTGATGAACTTGGCGCTTTACTCTTTGCAACCGGCTCAACATCGGCTCTTTGACATCCTACCGGCTTCACAACCGGTTCAATTAAGAACAATTCTTCGATGGGTGGATTAGGTGCTTTCGTAAATAAGTTGAAGATTACTCGTTCACGCTCCACGCCCATTGACAACTCCCCTTTCATCACTTCAATTTTTGCATCCACCGTGGCCAAGAATGGTCTCCCAAAAATTAGCGGAGCACCATGATCTACTTCCATATCCAATACCACAAAATCCGCTGGGAAGATGAATTTATCCACCTTTACTAGAACATCTTCAACAATTCCTAGTGGATATTTAATGCTCCGATCCGCCAATTGCAATGAAATCTTAGTCGATTTCATTTCTCCCAACTCCAAGGCCCTGTAAATAGATAATGACATTAAATTAATACTGGCCCCTAAATCACAAAGTACATTATTAAAATAATAAGAGCCAATAGAACAAGGAATAGTAAAACTCTCTGGATCCTTAAGCTTTTGTGGCATCTTCTTTTGAAGTACCGCACTGGACTCTTCAGTTAAATTGACCACCTCATTCTCTAGCAGTCGCCTCTTCTTAGACATCATCTCCTTAATGAACTTCGCATAGTTCGGCATTTGCTCCAAAGCATCAGCGAAGGGGATGTTGATATGAATATTCTTGAACATCTCCAAGAATTTGGAGAACTGCTCATCCAACGCTTTCTTCTTGAACCTCTGCGGGTAGGGAAGTGGAGGCTTATACATCGGTTTCTGCTCCGGTTTAGGCTCATTTCCTCAACTTTTTCCTCAAATTTCTTCTCTTCAACAGCAGGTTCTTGAATTCCAACTTCTTTTCCACTTCTCAACTCTATGGCATTGCGCTGCTCCTTGGGATTTACCTCAGTATTGCTTGGAAACTGGTCTCTGTTATTATCCTTCAATGCATTCGCCAACTGCCCTATGCTAGTTTCCATGGATTGCAGTACAGCACCCATGTTTGCCATGTGCATCTCCAAATTGTCAAGACGAGACTCAGTCCTCGCCGTCCTCTTACCTGACTCCTGCACAAAGGTACTAACCAAATCCTCCAAAGAAGTCTTACCCTCATCCTTGTTTGTATTGAACCCCGCAGGATTCAACACATTTTTGTTGTTAGCATAAGAAAAATTTTCGTGATTTCGCAAGCTAGGATGGTAAGTATTAGGGACAGGATTACCTCTGTAAGCTCCATAAACCCGGTAGCCACTAGGATTGATATAATTAACTTCTTCTGATGTATGATATCCTTCAACTCTAATTGAATCTGCAACATTAGTCTTATTAAAAAAAGCTACCTGTATAGTCAGTGCAGATAATTGAACAGTGATGGACGTGAGAGGATCCACAGCATGCACTCCAGCTGGCTTCTTAACTCCTATACGCTCAGATGGCCATTGGAAACTATTGACCGTCATCTCCTCCAACATATCATAAGCCTGAACATGATCCTTCCCAAATATAGTACCTCCAGCTGCTGAGTCCACATTCATTCTCGTAGGCGCATTCAGTCCGTTGTAAAACCACTTGATCTGTTCCCAATCTGCAAAATTGTGGTTAGGACAACGTCTTAATAATTCTTTATACATTTCCCATGCCTCGTAGAGCTGTTCAGAATCCATCTGCCTGAAGGTGCTGATCTCGATCTTCAGTTGGGTGGTTTTGGCAGGAGGAAAATATTTCGCAAGAAATTTTTCTGCCATCCCCTCCCAAGTAGTAATGCTTCCAAGAGAAAGTGACTGCAACCAACTTCTGGCTTGCTCCCTGAGAGAAAATGAAAACAAGCGTAAGCGAATAATATCCTCAGACACACCATTAATTTTTACCGTATTAGTAATTTCTAAGAAGGTCCTGAGATGCAGGTGAGGATCAGTTGTGGCACTCCCATTAAATTGGTTCGATTGAACCATGTTGATCAAGGCCGGCTTTAGCTCAAAATTTTTGGCATTGATAGTTCCTCGAGCTATTCCAGAGTAGTGAGCCTGGATTATCGGCCTGAAGTGATCTCTGATTGGCACCAAGGGAGCTTGTTGTGCTTCTTCTTCAGCCATGTTTCTTAATTCTTCTAATCTAATTATTCTCAAAGCACGTGCAGTGCGCTCGATCTCCGAATCAAAAAGTAACGAATTCGCACTTTGAGATCGTCGCATAAACTGCAATTAAAAATAAGAAGAAATTAATTAGTAAATTAAAATTAAATTAAAAAAAACTCTAATTTAAAATCTAGACTAATTGGTAACAAGACTAAAAAATAATCAAAATTTACTCCCCGGCAGCGGCTCCAAAAAACTTGTAGTGAAAAATACTCGCAAGCGTACGGGTGTCAAGTTTTAATATAGTGATTAAATCAGATATCGATCCCACAGGGAGTAAAAGGAAGCAGCAGATGCAGCATCCCATGCCACACAAAGGATAGAGAACTACCTGGCCATGCATTTTTCCCATTTCTTTCATATATCATAGGTTTTTCTTGATGACACCATCTGTGATAATTTGTTCTGAGTTATATATGTAAAGGTTTTTTTTATTCTCTTTTCAAATGCAATAGTAATTAATATAAGGTTTTCCTCTTGTGTTTGATTATAGAGCTTTAAACACATTAGCCAGCGCATAAACCCGTCGAGCTGACTTAACCACATGAGCCTGACCAAGCTTTAGATTTTTCTATCTCGAGCTTTCATGTTCGGGCTTTCTGATGAGCTTGATCTTAACTGGTTAAAGATCGTGTGTCCAGCCGATCATGAATCTAAGCTCGCTCTACCTAGTGAAAAAAGCTGAGAGAACAAAAAGGTCCAGACAAATATTTTAATGGGATTTCAGCTTGTTTTTAAATATTGACTTTGAGCTTTTAATTATATCTTAATTATTAAAAATTATGATTTTGAAATCGTGAAGGATTGTTTGATTTTCTTATTATTAAGTTGTACGATTTTGATTTCCAACGTGAGAGATCAGTTGAAGCTAGGTCTATTCTATCTTCACAGACTAGGATTCAAGGAATGGCCCTTCTGCCGTGGGCCTTGAGCATGACTCATCTTCAGAAGATGAGGATACTCAAATTATACCCCAGAAATATTTCAACAAGCATAAGGGAATCCCGAGATCTGTGAGTTTTCTTTTTTTATTACTATCAACAAGGAATGTATTTGGATATTTCTTGTCAATTGTTCGATGTGCAGCTAAGTATCTGTTTTGGCTAATCTTGAGTTGAAATTATATGGAAAAGTTAAAATTTCATGTCTTGTACAAGAGCAAGATGCATGCTCACCTCTCTCATCTAATCCCATCACATCCTCCCAAGTCCCATCCCTTTTGATCCATTAAATTCAGAGTCCACCTGGGATTTAGGTGTTAGGCTGAGAATGGTGAAAATTTATGTTTTAAGGGTATGGCCTAAAGGTAATGTGTTTGTATAATGATAGTAAATTTGGACTTTTCTTGTGGGAAATGGTTCTTTATTTTAGTAAATTGATCAACAACGATGGGTACTATTGTTAAAGAAAATGTTGATGTTATACTATTTTTGATACTCTGCGAAACATTACAATTTATAAAGTTGCAGCGTGAATTAGTCGGACATACCGAGTTTCAGATGCAGCATCAAATTTCAAATGTGGATGCAGATTTGGAAGATTCGGTAAACATAGTTGTCTATAATTTATTTATATGCTGGTGTTCTTTAAGTACTATTTTGCCAGGGAGATGTCACGTGGTCTTTGTTGCTTACTTCGATTCTTTGTTTATCTTCTAAGATGGTTTAGTCATATGCGAATTTTTTGGATAAATGCATGTATTGGAAATTTACTATCAAGTCGATCTTCCCAGCATATTTGTTTTATGGATTTGAATTCCAGAATTTTGACATTTTTTTGCTACTTGAATTTGTCAACTTGTGCAGATAGTCGTTATGCAGAGGATATGTTAATCTGGAAGGAGTGTTCCAAGTTAATTTATATAGATTAGTTCATAGCTCGATATATTGGAAAGTTCCGAGTTAATTTATATAGATTAGTTCATAACTAGATCAATATATTTTCTAGTGTAGATTGATTTAGAATTTAGAATAATAATATTGATTTGTAATATTGAAAAATTGTATATTAAATTTTATTTTAGAAATTTTAAATTTTGTTTCATTTGTAATGTTGAGGACAATGAATAATAACTGTTGTGAAAATCAATTTAAGACAACGGTTTAAAATTGTTGTAAAAAACAACATACGACAACGGTTTTAAAACGTGGTTGAATAATAAGCAAACACCTACATAGGACATCGGTTTTAAAATGTGGTTGAATAATGTCTACGACAACGGATATAACATGTTGCAAATTTGTTGTCGTATGTCAACATAGACAACGGTTTATAACTGTCGTTAAAGGCAACTTAAGACAACGGTTATAAACCGTGGTCAAATACTGCATACGACAACAGATATTTATTGTTGCATATCCGTTGTCGTACGTTGGAATCCACAACGGATATAAACCGTTATTGAATGTTATACTTTCGACAACACCTTAAAGTACAACGGTTTTTTGACCCCTACGATCCGTTGTCGTAGCCCGTTTTTCTTGTAGTGTGTATTCTTTATTAATTAGGTTACTGTCAATTGTAATAGTTATATATAGTCATTAAGTGAAACACAAAATTTATGAAATAATGACTACTAAATTATAACGTACGTAAACTGCGCGCATGCATGCTTTGAACAAAACTAATTGAAAGGTCAATTAAATAAATTAGGCAACAATTAAAACATGTGTAGTCACTAAACCAAGTCCTAATAAGACAAAACATATAATAAACTAAAACACAAAATTATATTATACACATGAAGTTATTAATTGTTATCCTGTTCGAGTCAATAACGTACGCTTCCATCTCCCGTGTGTAGCTGATCATGAGTCAGCCACCCACCCACCACTCGAAGGTGGCCCCTAGCTCCCATCACACCAACAAACCTGCATCAAGTACTTCACCACCCAACTAGATCATGTATAATTCTGTAGCAGAAATTCAAGACCATAAGTTTACTTGGTTGCATAATATATATATGGTTGCCAAAAAAAGAAAAAAAGGAAACCAATATGGTAGTAAAATATAATGCTAAAAATATTTCAAACCTTAGCCAACTGAAGTGCAAGAAATGCAAACCAAACAAAGGCAAGAAGCCCAAACTCCTTCCAGCAAATATATATATGTGTGTGTGTGTGTGACTTTGGTTTTATCGATTATTAATTGATACTTGGAGAAACTTCTCACCTCAAATATTTCTCCTGAATCTGTGGCACCCTTATCCGTAACAACTGGGCCACCAGGAAGAAGCATATACTCTGCCTAAAATTGCAGAAGCTAGCATATATATATATATATATATATACATGCTTTAATAATTAGTGAATTGAGAAGGACAAAAAGGAAAAGGATATGGAATAATCAATCAACCCACCCTTTCGATTCTAATTGCTTTAATTTGCAACATAAGGACTATTAGTTATTTGAAATTTCATACTAGTAAATCACGCACATAATTTTTGAACACTGGAAATATATAATAAATTATGCATGGGTACATTGTAAATCATGTTTAGTCACCTGCATGCTTAACTTCAAGATATATAGTTTCTTTCTTCCATGCACTTTCATAAAGGCTCTGGTTGATGTTGGCTAGCTGAAATCGGCATATACTTAGATGGAAAAAGTATTGTAAATTTGTAATATATAAAATATAATTATTAATGCACCAAAGTATTACGTACTAATTACGAAATAATGATTAAAATTATGTAATAGTATTACATTGAAAGTAACTCCGATCCATTAATACTTAATTATTCTCATGCATGGAGCATTGAGCATTGGTTGGATGAGAACAGTAAGTCATAATCAATGATGGTCATTGTCAACGGAGGGATATATATATGCCAATTAATGTCAAACGAAATCATGATGTTCACAACAAATTCATGTAATACGGTTTTACATTTAGTGTTAGGATCGGTTGAAAGTCTAGAGGGGGTAAATATACTTTCAAGTAGTTTTGTATAAATTATGGAACTCGGTCGATTTAACGAAGGAGTTCAAGGCTTATCTTAGTGTCAAATGTAGCTTGTCAAACAAATTGTGTGCGGAAAAATGTCAAGCTACAGATTTAAAGCACAGAGTGTAAATCAGTTTTGGGATGGGTGTGATAATGGTAGGTAAACTGAAATGACACAAATAATTGTTTATGGATGTTTGAAGATTTCAAACACTCCTACGTCACCCCTTCTTCCACCTCGAAAGGATATCACTAGAAGACTTTGATTTATATAGAAGATTTGCACAAACCCAATCCAGTTTAGGACTTAGACACTGCCTAAACAAGAACTCCTAGTATAACACATTGGTTTCAGTCCTAGACTGATCGTACAGTATAATGAATACAACTCAAAATCTTTTAACACAAAGATTGACCCTGCAATGGTCAGAATAATACTTTTGAGTGTTTGTGCTTTCGAGTTTCTTGATCAAATCTTGAGCGTAAGAAGCTTTTTGTTTATATGAGCAATAGCAGAGATATCAGCACCTTCGTTTGAACTTTGATCAAGATCCCTATTTATACTCTTTGGTTTGCCAACGATCATAATTTCAAGATGTTCTTCAGATGGGATTCAAATTATTTCCGTTGGATTTTTCACTATCATCAACGATCTCTGACGCCGACATTCCCTTAGTATCGCGACACTACCTTCTGCAGAGATCTCAGAGTACGGATAATCTTATCCGGAAGTAGTATGGCAGTGAACTGTTGTGAATACTTTGACGCAATCAGTTTGGCAAGGGTAAACTGATTGATTCAGTTTAGCAAGGTAAACTGATTTGTATCTCTGAAATAATCAGTTGAGTAAGGATGGAATGATGGATTCAGTTTAGCGAGGTAAACTGAATTGTGTTCCTTTAGCGTGTTTGATGGATTCAGTTTAGTCGAGGCAGACTGAATCATTTATGGTTCAGTTTAGCGTTTCAGTCTAGAACTGTAAATCGTACCTGTAGGTCATCATGACGTTATCATTTCCTGAATATCAGTTTAGTCTTTTGCTTAAGTAGTTTGGCTTTTTTTTGTAAATACCAAAACTAAATTTTCCAATAATTTCCCCATTTTTGGTGTTTATCAAAACATTTCAGTTTTTCATATCATAAGCTGATATATATATTGTCATCATCATAAACTGATATATATATATATATATATGTATATGTTTGTCATCAAAAGGTGATATTCATTGTCATGCAAGGTTAATCAAGTTCGTAAGAACTCTTTCCCCCTTTTTGATAAACTGAGAAATACAAGAGTAGATAATATAATGTTCTTGATGTGAGAAACATAAACTATCTCCGATCGGAAGATGGTCTGTGAAATGATGAACTACAAGTTGGTTGATGAGCTGCTGAGTTAGAACGTTGTAGAGCCTGAGTTTCTGTCGGAACACGGTCGTTCTCCGGATAAAAAAGAAAGTGATACCCAGTGCAGCAGAAGTTTTAAAATTTTATATGGAACGATTCCATATTATGGGTATCAAATTCCTACAATTAAAATTAAATCATAAAATTTAAATCATATAAATTTTACCTTAAAATCTCGAAGCGAGATTATGGACACCAACAGATTAATCTGCTCTTGTTGTATATCCCAGGAACTGATGAACGAACAATTCTTCAATCACGTCCACGAACAAAAATTTAATCCCTCTGACAGACAGCACTAGAAAGTCTATCAGAAGTTTCTACGATGAGATAGAACAGATATGATCTGTTAAATCAGTCTGCAAATTCAAAAATTCACAGACTGAATTTTCGAACACTGTGAGAGAGGGGGAGGGGTCAGCCAAATCCCTTGAGAGAATGCTCTCTAGGGTTTCAAAATTTTGAACTGTGTTGTATAATTTCTGCACTGCAATAACTTATTTATAATTTGGGCTGCTAACAGCTTAGGGCCCATTAGTCATAAGTTCAAGCCTGACAAGCAAAGCCCGCATGTTCAGAAATTAATATAAAATTTATCGTGACTTAGATTGATAAACCAATTTCACCAATGTGCACAGAAACCATTTCTGCATCTTTTAAAGTCAAGACAAATTTTCTGAATCCGAATTCAGTGGTTTCCAAAAAATGTTCATCACTATGTCATTTTAGGAAATCTTACTCCCTCTACTCTTAAATAAGAAGTCATACTTCTTTATCCACTAAATTTAACTCTTTAAATTTAATTATCTCAACGGGGATTAGAAATCCATTACTTGTGTAACCCTCAATGGTTCAGGAATACAGCTAGCCGTGGGTTCACAACTCCTTGTGACTCGGAACAACAATTTCCGACTTACCCATCGAATCATGGTAAAAGCGCCTAGAAACATCGCCCCATGATTCCCTAGGTATTACTGATAGTTTCTGCAAGAACCATTAGATTTTGGTTAGCGTACAGTACGGTCCCTTCATCCATATATCCGGATCTAATCAATAACCATTGGTGCATCGAGAGTCGTTCGAGATTCAATAACTATGCATTACATCTTGGAGATCAAATAGTGACATCGCATGTGTTACTAGGAAAACCGATTAACCTAAAACACATCATGTACTCTGGCCAGAGATTCGTCACACTAATATCTCCTCAGATCGCATAGGATATCCACACTCGCAAGTATGTGGTGAATCCTTGACAACAAAGCATCAACTCCTATATGTGTCGTAACTGTACCCAATCTCGATACCTGTTGACCCCAATAGAGTCGGTAAATGAGTCAAAGTACAGTACTAGCATATAGAGTCTCAATGATGTTTCAAGTAGTAAGGACTAATGGTGTACAACCAAAACCGCGGACCTTATCCACTCGATAAGTGATAACCACTTGGAAAGTCCGGATAGGGTAGTTCGATCATTCATCATATGAATATTTATTTGCATGCTTTGAACATCTCTATGTTCCATACCAATGAAACGTGGTACTCGGCATCGCAAATGCTAGTCTCAATCTCGAGCGATCCTTATCCTTATTTGTCGATGGCTCAATTGACTAGGAACTGTTTAGAATATACAGTGATTATAAGATGTGTTTCATGATAGTCATCCCCATGTACTATCACATCTTACATGCACTCTAGTATATTCAAGGTCTTCATCTAAGAAACAATAGTATATCACAATATAACAATATGAAGAAAGAAAAAGTAAATGCCATAATAAAATTGTAAATTATATTAAACAAAGATTTTTTTACATAGAGTCATAAAAGCCCTTAGCCACAAGTTGGCTAATCGGGCACCCACTCTTTCAGTTTCATGTTGAGCTCGCAAGATATTCTTTGATAAGCTAGCCAAAGAGTTCAGTTGCCGAGAAATCCCTTGAAAATTTGACTGAACTGAATTGTGAAAGGTTTGAACAAAGCCATTCAAGTTGTCAACTTTTGTCTCCAAAGACTGATGAGAGTTTTGTTGATGAGATAGTGAACTAGTCAGTTGATTTGAATCTGCTAAGAGTTTATCCAGTAGTGAAAGCTTTTCCTGAAGTTTTCCAAACTCAGCATTCATCGATTGTCTCAAAAAAGAGATGGTATTGGTTGTTGTTTGTTGATTTTCTTTAAGACTGGTGATAGTTTTGGACATGACATAAACTGAGTTCTGAATTTGAGAAAGAGTTTGATACCAATCATCTTCAGCTGTGGAAGTTGGAGAAGGAAGTCCTTTTTCAGTGAATGAGAGATATGCTTTGGTAAAATCTTGCTTCTGCCCTTTAGGATGAGATGGAGGAGTAGTTGTGAGCATTTCAACCTTTCCTTTACCCTTGTCCGGATGATTTGATGATTCAGGAGCTGTGTGAACAATCATTGCTATAGTTTGAGGTAGAGTCTCAGTCTCAATAGCTTTGGCAGGAGGAGATGAATCATTGATAATTTGTTCATGTGGGGAAGATTCATTCATCGGTTCTTGCAGCTCCTTATCCTCAAGAGGAACTGGTGGAACTAAAGAATCATCAGTTGAAGTGAGTTTTGAAGGTGCTTTCTCCGAAACAGACTGTGGTTGAGCAGGTGTGTCATTGAGTTGAGATGGAGTGTCCAAAGTCTGAGTGACTTCCTTAGGTTTTGTCATAACTGATTCGAAGGGTTTTGAGAAGGATAACTCATCTACCTGAGACAGGTGTGGTTCTGAGATTTCCGTCTGAGTTAAAGTGAATGACTCGTCTGTTTGATCATGAATTGGAGAAGATTGTGTGTCCATGATGATTTGTTGAGGTTCTTCAAGTTCTTTTTGAAGAAACATAGGAGACACAAATTCTTCTGTAGTTGGCGCTGATAACATAGGAGTTGAGTTATTCTCTGCCTCAATGTGAGAGATAACTTCATCAACGTTCATAAGTTGAAGCTCAGGTAGAGCTTTGTCAATATCTGAAGGGTGTAGTTGCTGCTCAATGGTTGTATCTAGAGAAACTGAAGTTTCTTTTTGAATTTCTTCAAACGCCTGATCAATTGACTGGTTGGAGGATTTAGTTGAGGTATGACTTTTATTGTTCCTTTTGTGTTTGGATTTGAATAAGGAATGAGTTTTGTGTTTCTTCCAGACAAAGGCTTCTGGAATATCCAATTTTTGATCAGTCTCCCAGAATTTGACTTCTGTTTGTATGTTGATGAGATCAGTTTGCAGTTGAGTGAATATGGCTCTGTCTTCATAAGAAGTTCTAGCACGTGGATCATAATTGCTTTGAAATTCATCAACAATTTCTCTCAGCTTCTTTATCCGTAAAAGATCATAGAAGTACTTTCTTCTTTTCAAAGCGTCTTGAATGTTGGCAGTCTTGAAAACTCTTAGCACAATTTCTTCAGTCTTGACAAATTTAGACAGCTCAGTTTTCTTGGTGAAGTGCCTAGCTAATGTAGAAGTCCTATATTGATGTCAAGTATCAAATATTTCAGCAGTGCGCTTCTCAGCATATTCAATTACTTCATCCATGGTCAAGTCAATTTGTAGTTGAATGACATTGGATGGTCTGTCAGGGTCTGAGGATGATGCTATTTGTGAACTTCCTGCAACCAAGTCCAAGCCTGAGTGAGTGTATTCAACAATTTGTTTCGAGGATAGACCACCGATTGGTGTTGCTGGAGGTAGAGCTATAATTGGTGAGATAAACTGCAGGGTAGATTTCTGAGTTTTAACAATAGTGCCCAGATCTTCGGGTGTTGGGATTTCCAAAGATGGTTGAAGACTCTGAAGTGGTTCAATCATCATAGGTTTATTTCCCTTTGGATCAGTTTTGGTTGAGAACTCCTCAGCTGTTTTATCAATGAGGTGAGTATCTTCAGTTGAGATCAAACTAGCTGGTTTAGGAACAACAAAAATGATCAGTTTAGATGGGGAAGTTACAGCCTTTGCTTGTAAAGTTCTTGTTCGCTTGGTTTGAGGCAGTTTAACCACTTCTTCACTGTCAGTTTCATCACTATCATGAATGACAAAATTTCTTTTCTTTTTGGTTGACTTCTTCGTTGGTGTTTTCTGCACTTTTGCGATCATTGAGTCAGCAGATTCTCTGGATTGAAAGCTTGCGAGATATTCATGATTCAGAATTCTAAACTTTTGCAGTTGGGAGGAAGTTTGAAGAGTAATTCCTAGAGCTTCAAGAAGTTGACTGGCTTGAAGAATATAACCAGAAGATTGCTTTGTAGGTGTCATCATTTGAACAAAGATATTGAAAAGAATGTTACTCCAATTTATCTTTACACCTTTCATGATAGCCGTCATTACTTTAAACTTTCCAACAGTTAGTCTAGCGAAGGACCCTCCTTTGGCCAAAATATTTTTGGCAACAATATCAGCTAACATTTGATATTCAGGTTTAAGGTCTCTTTTGAGTCCAGATAAAGAAATTGGTTGACTAGAGCCTGAAAATAGATGTTGCATCTCAGTGATATCAGTAGTTGAGATAATGTTGAAATCAGTATTACCTTAAGTAGGTAAACTGAAAGTTCTGGCGAAGAATGCTTCACTGATCTGAACCAAATGTCCTCCGAGAGAAATCAATAAAATTCCATCATCACCGAGCTTACAGTGATGATATAGTGACAATAGATCGTTTTGGTAGATGATCAAATTTTTTATATCTAAAAATTTACGAAGCCCAAATTGTTCCAAAGCAGTACAAACCTTGGATATTCCTGGTTTGTCCATTCCGTATAGTGATTCAAAATCGACGGCGAGAGCATTGAGAATGTAAACTGCAGATGAGGTAGCCATTGATATTATTTCCTGTGAATCAATAGAGTAATCGGAAGAGAAGTTAGACTGAAGTTAGGGTTCTTGAAGAACTTAGTTGTTGTAAAATAAAATAGAAGACTTGGTCAATACGACACAAGAGTGACGTGGCTTACAGAGGAATTTAAAATTCAAATCAAATAGTACAGTAAGGCGGGAGATAGTACATGTATTTCCCTTTAAACATGCTACAGATAACACTATAAAAAGGTGAAGTTGTGATTTGATAGCTATTACCAAAAATTTTAAAAAATGAGTGGCAATATTCCTTTGTTTGGTTTTGGTCAAAATCCATATGTGGCATGTGAGGCATGTCGTGACAATTACTTTGAGGTTGAAAAAAAGAAGATCGAGGAACGTGTATTTGAAAATGTGATGAAGGTCTGGATAAAGTTAGAAGAGCTCCATATGTATCATCATGCTCAATTTCCTCCGAGAAAATTTGAGGATGCTAAGGAGATAGCTCAAAGAGCAATGTACTACATGATAGCACTGGATACTTTTGCACCCAGAGATATTTTTAAGGATAAAAATATTCTCTATATTATGCTTAGTAAAGAGTAAATCACATTGGTTCGCATTGCAACTGATGAGCTAACTGATCCTACTGTTGCTCCTCTACGAGCATGGGTGACAAGCTGGAGTTATGAAATTTTTCTTAAGATGAGGGAGATAAAAAGTGTGTGATTGTAACCTTTTTTGATTCTTAAGTATCAATAAAAAAAGCTAATTTAACTAGACTGATTTTGTTCATAAACTGATCTTATCTAGACTGATATTGTGTATGAACTAATTTTACCTAAACTGATATTGTGCAACTGGTTAAATGAGTGAAGGTAAACCGAAGTAATAGAAGGCACGAAAAACTATATGATCAGATAATGATTACAAGCAATCAAATTTCAGAGATTTTCTTTGTCATAAACAGTGCCTTATTTCATGAAAGTTATACGTGAGAGATTCTTGATATTTCAAATATTTTAAATATAATAAATGAGAGAAACTCTTCGATATCTGGACTTTTAGTCTATATATATAAGAAAAAAATAATGAAGTTCAAGTAAGCATTAGAGTGAAAGAAATGGAGAGTTGGAGAGTTGCTCATGAGGGATTCATCGAGGAAAAAGTTGCTCGTTTGCAAGCAAAGCTGATTCGGATGCAGTTTAGGGGTCCAGATGCACTTGATCTTGAGGAGGTGCGACGTCTAGAGAAGTACAAACAAGTGCTCGGAATAAATGATACTGCGTATGTCCTTGGCCGGGAAGGCATACGACTCCTGCTCTTGAAGAAGGAGTAAGGGTGGTAACCCTTTTCCATGGCCTGGAAGATGTGGAAGATGGCCCATTGAAGGAGCATCTTCACCTGTTGAAAATGGCTGTGGAAATAGAAATAGATATTGTAAAAGGAGTTTATTAATAAAATAAGTTTTTTGTTTGAATGTGTTGTTTATAATTTTATTCTTTTGATGCGAGCCTATATTATATCCTGCAAAGGAATTTATTAAAATTCCCCCTTAAAATATGCGTAAATCTTTGTAAGAAAAAAAAAATTATCAACAAATAAAATAACAAAGGAAAGTTAGTTTAACGGCCCTGCGAAGAATTCAGTTTAGATCATACTAAACTGTTTAGATAATTTGCAATGGATAAACTAATTTTAATCTAATTTAATAAGTCCTAAAATATTTCGAAAGTAAGAAAACTTAGACTCTGGGAGAGGTTTTGTGAAGATGTCTGCTGTCTGTTGCTCTGTTGATATGTGCTCCAGTCGGATGTTCTTCTTGATTGCATGCTCTCGGATAAAATGATGCCTAACTTTGATATGCTTCGTTCTAGAGTAAAGAATGGGGTTGTAAGTAATTGCAATTGTGTTGGTGTTATCACAGAAGATTGGTGAATCTTGTTCTTCAATTCCACAGTCCCTCAAATGTTGTTGAATCCAGAGCAGTTGAGCACAGCAACTTCCTGCAGCTAAGTACTCAGCTTCTGTTGTAGAGGTTGCAATGGATGTTTGTTTCTTGCTAAACCATGATATTAGTCTATCCCCAAGGAATTGACATGATCCACTAGTACTTTTTCTATCCAGTTTACATCCAGCATAATCAGCATCTGAGTATCCAACTAGATTGAAGGAGTTGTTCTTAGCATATCATAGACCAACATTTTGAGTTCCCTTTAGATACCTTAGTATCCTTTTCCCAGCTATGAAGTGGGATTTCTCAGGATTTGATTGAAATCTTGCACATAAACAGACTGCAAAAACAATGTCAGGTCTACTAGCTGTTAAATAAAGCAATGACCCTATTAGACCTCGATACATTGTGGCATCAGCTGATATTCCCCCTTCGTCTTTGTCAAGTTTGATTGATGCACCCATGGGAGTTGTTGCAACCGTGCAGTTTTCCATACCAAACTTTTTGATTAATTCTTTGGTGTACTTAGTTTGTCTTATGAATGTTCCATTTTCCATTTGATGAACTTGCAATCCAAGAAAGAAATTCAGTTCACCCATCATGCTCATCTCGAATTTTTCCTGCATTAGCTTTGAGAATCTTGTGCATATTTTGGGGTTAGTTGACCCAAATATAATATCATCAACGTATATTTGAACTAATAGAGTGTGATCATCTTTCGTAAATTTGAACAATGTCTTATCAACTGTGCCTATAGTAAACTCGTGTTCAAGAAGAAATTTGGTTAAGGTGTCATACCAAGCTCTAGGAGCCTGTTTCAGTCCATAAAGAGATTTATTTAAATGATACACATGATCTGGAAATTGATGATTTGTGAATCCTGGTGGTTGTTCAACAAAGACTTCTTCTTGGAGTTTCCCATTCAAGAAAGCACTTTTAACGTCCATTTGATAAACTTTGAAGTTTTTGAATGAAGCATACGCGAGGAATATTCTTATTGCTTCCAGTCTAGCTACTGGTGCATAAGTTTTGTCATAGTCAATTTCTTCTTCTTGCCTGTATCCTTGAGCTACTAATCTTTCCTTATTTCTTACCATAATTTCTTCTTCATTAAGCTTGTTTCTAAAGACCCATCGAGTGTCAATGACTGAATGATGTGTTGGTCTTGGAACGAGATCCCAGACTGCATTTCTAGTAAACTGATTTATCTCTTCTTGCATTGCTTCTATCCAACAGCTGTCAGCCAATGCTTCTTCAATTTTCTTTGGCTCTTCTTGGGAAATAAAGGCTGCGTGAAGAAGTTCTTTAATCATTTGTCCTCGAGTCCTTAGTGGCGCCGTAGGATTACCTATAACAGAGTTGAGTGGATGCTTTTTAGACCATTTCAGTCTAGTATTAGACTTATTTTCACTGATTACTTGTGCCTCTAGATCTTGATTGTTCATGTTGTTTTGGTCAAGCTCTGTGTTCTAACGGTGAGTGTGGTGATCCTGAGTCTCACGATGCTGTTCTTCAACATTCTCAACTGAGTGAGTTTGATGGATGTCAACTGGTTGATCAATGTTATGATTTTCAATTATTTGGTCCACAAATTCAGGTTCAGGGGATTGAAATGTTCTTATGGGTGGTGAAACTTCGTCTTCACTTTCATCTTTATCATCATTGTCTAACTGTATTTCCTGAAATATATCTGAGAGTTGATGAGTATTAGTTGCAACATCAGTAGTAATATCTTCATCAAATATAACATGGATTGATTCTTCAACATTTAGAGTTCTTTTGTTGAAGACTCTATAAGCTTTACTGATTGAGGAGTATCCCAGAAAAATTCTCTCATCTGATTTTGCATCAAATGCAGTCAGATGATTTTTACCATTGTTGTGAATGTAGCATTTACTCCCAAAAATCTTGAATTATGATATATTAGGTTGTCTGCCATTCCAGATCTTATATGGGGTTTTAAAAAATTTCTTGCATATCATTGATCTGTTCTGAGTGTAGCAAGCAGTGTTCACAGCTTCTGCCCAAAACTTTTGAGAAATTTTGGAGTCAACTAACATGGTTCTCGCAGCTTCTTTAAGAGTACGATTTCTCATTTCTGCAACACCATTTTGTTGTGGTGTTCTAGCTGCTGAGAATTCATGTTTGATTCCATAATGCTCTAAAAATAAAGATAAAGTTTGTTTGACAAATTCAGTCCCTCTGTCACTCCTGATTCTGTCAATCTTACTTGATTTTTCGTTAAAAAGTCTTTTAAAGATTTTGATGAGTTGAGAAGCAGTTTGGTCTTTTGATTTTAAGAAAATGACCCAGGTAAAACGTGAGTAATCATCAATAATGACAAGAGTATACCTCATTCCCCCTAAACTTGTTATTGGATTGGACCAAATAAGTCCATATGCAGCAGTTCCAAGCATCGGGAATATGAGTTATAACCCTTGTTTTTAAAAGATGACCTAACTTGCTTCCTAAATTGACAAGCTGAGCAAACTTTGTCTTTGGAAAAATCAATTTTAGGCAGTCCTGTTACTAGCTCGAGCTTACTCAGACTGGCAATTGATTTGAAATTAAGATGATTCAGTCGCTTATGCCAAATCCAGTTGCGCTTAGAATTGGAAGCTACGAGGCAGACTGGTTTGCTAGACTGAATGTTTCAGCATACTTTATATGTGTTTCCATATCTGTTTCCTGTTAAAATAATGTTACCAGAGAAATCTTTAACAATGCAGTTTAGCTTTTGAAATTCAACGGAATGCACATAATCACACATTTGACTAATTTTGATTAAGTTATATTTCAGATTATCAACCAATAGAACATCTTGAATGATAATGTTGTCGTGGATAATCTTACCCTTACCCACGGTCTTACCCTTTGAGTTGTCACCAAAAGTGATAGTGGGACCATGGTATTTAACAATTTCAGACAGTAGTTTATCATTTTCAGTCATGTGTCTCGAACATCCACTGTCTAAATACCATGATTCCTCTTCTTTTTCCTTGATACCTGCTACCTACATTCACAAGGTTGAATAATTTTGGTACCCGCAACTATTTGGGTCCACGAGGGATTAATCCTTTAGGAACCCAAACCTGGAATACTTTAACCACTTTACCAGTTTCTGTGTTCCTATAGGTGTGTACTAAGTTAGATGCTCTAGATGGTGGAGTGTGATGTGCTTGTGAAACTGTATGTTTTTTGCCTTTTCCAGTGTCTTTGAAGTTTTTATATCGCTTTTGAACTGTACGTTGATTATGGTATTGATTTATGTTTCCTCTCATGAGATTAGGTTGAAGTGCATTAGTCTGTTTAGGACTTTTAGCAATCTCTTCCTTAGTTTCATGAGGGTTGAAGCCAATAACAAATCTTTTCCTATTCATTTGCTCTATTTGCTGCCAAGTCATCAGGATAGGTTTTTCATTTTCATTTTCCCTAACTGCTCGTACAAAGTTTATGTATTTGCCTTTTCACATATTCAGTTTGGGTAGAGTACTTCATTCACCAGTTTCCACTGTCTTCCCATATCCAAGACCAGTTTTGTCATGGAGAGGTCTTTGTGAATCATTCATTTCTGTCAACAAGCTCGAAGATTTATTCCATGAACTTACCAATTCATCCATGTTATGTTTTTATTTTGTAAGGTTCATGATATCGATCTTGAGTTGTTCATTCTCAGTTCGGAGCACAGCAATCTCTGTTTCAAGACAGTTTATCTCAACTGATTGTTCCCAGGAGGGTTCAGTTGAGGTATCTTGCAGATCCTTTTTCTTGACTCTGACTTCATCAAATGCTAAGGACAGTTGATGATACTCATTTTCCATATCATGAAGAGCTTTGATCAGTTCTTCTCTGGTAAATTCCTCAGAGCTGAAATCAAATACATGTTCACTAGTGGATGGAAGCTCATGATCATTTTCCATAAGACACTTGACCTCTTCTTCATCATCACTGGAACTGGATGAGCCACTTGATTTCTTTGAATCACTATCTGTTTCTGCCCACTTGGTTTTGCTGCCTTTTGCAACCAATGTTTCATGTTTCTGTCTTGAGGTGTATCTGTCATTTCTTGAGCTTTTCCTTTTGTCGAGGTTCTTTGGTTTGGGATAATCAGCAATATAATGTCCTGTTTTTCCACAGTTGAAGCAACTTCTTGGTTCTTCGACTGTCTCTTTCTTTTGGAAATTTCTTCTGTGGAATCATTCTTGGTTTATTCTGATGAATTTGCCAAATTTCTTTACAAACAAAGACATGGCATTACTACTCAGTTGTTCTGCTGACTTTTCTGATTTGACTGGTGACTCTATTTTTACTGCAGTCAAAGCCTTAGTTAATTGTGAGGTAGATTGATCTTCTTCCCGAGTCTGCAACTCAAATTCATAGGCCTTTAGGTCAGCAAATAAGTCATGCAGCTCTAGTTTGTTCAAGTCTTTCGATTCTCTCATGGCCATTGTCTTCACATCCCATTCTTTAGGAAGGCCTCGAATCACCTTGAGAATAACTTCTCTGTTGGGATATGTTTTTCCTAATACATTAAGCTCAATGACAATGCTGCTTACTCTCTCATCAAATTCTGTCATTGATTCTCCTTGTTTCATCTTGATGTTGTCAAATTTTTGAGTGGCTACAGACAGTTTGTTTTCCTTTGTCTGTTCATTTTCTTCACAGAGTTGAATCAACTTTTCCCAAATCTCTTTTCCAGTTTTACATGTCTTGATTTTGCTAAAGGTATTCTTGTCAAGAGTTTTATACAAGATATCGTTAGCCACATTGTCCAGGTTTGCCTTCTTTTTGTCTTCAGCAGTCCATTCGATTCTAGGTTTCTCAATGTACTGTGGACCACCTCCAGAAAGGGCTATAGCAGTATTGACTTTTGTGATCTCAAGAGTTCCATCAGTGATAACAAATCACATGTCATCGTCTAGTGCTGATAGGTGTGCTTGCATACAAATTTTCCAATCATCAAATTCTTCCTTTGAGAACATAGGAATTTTGCTGAATGAAGTCATTTTGGTTTAGTGTTTTAACAGTAAGATAATAACCTCTCTGATATCACTTGTTAGGATCGGTTGAAAGTATAGAGGGGGGTGAATATACTTTCAAGTAGTTTTGTATAAATTATGGAACTCGATCGATTTAATGAAGGAGTTCAAGGCTTATATTAGTGTCAATGTAGCTTGTCAAACAAAGTGTGTGCGGAAAAATGTCAAGCTACAGATTTAAAGCACCGAGTGTAAATCAGTTTTGGGATGGGTGTGATAATGGTAGGTAAACTAAAATGACACAAATAATTTTTTATGGATGTTCGGAGATTTCAAACACTCCTACGTCACCCCTTCTTCCACCTCGGAAGGATATCACTAGAAAACTTTGATTTATACAAAAGATTTGCACAAACTCAATCCAGTTTAGGACTTAAACACTGCCTAAACAAAAACTCCTAGTATAACACCTTGGTTTCAGTCCTAGACTGATCGTACAGTATAATGAATACAACTCGAAATCTTTTAACACAAAGATTGACCCTTCAATGGTCAGAATAATACTTTTGAGTGTTTGTGCTTTCGAGTTTCTTGATCAAATCTTGAGCGTAAGAAGCTTTTTGTTTTTATGAGAAATGGCAAAGATATCAGCACCTTCGTTTGAACTTTGATCAAGATCCCTATTTATACTCTTTGGTTTGCCAATGGTCATAATTTCAAGATGTTCTTCAGATGGAATTCAAATTATTCCTGTTGGATTTTTCACTATCATCAACGATCTCTGACGTCAACATTCCCTTAGTATCGCGGCACTACCTTCTGCAGAGATTTCAGAGTACAGATGATCTTATCCGGAAGCAGTATGGCAGTGAACAGTTGTGAATACTTTGACGCAATCAGTTTGGCAAGGGTAAACCTATTGATTCAGTTTAGCAAGGTAAACTGATTTGTATCTCTGAAATAATCAGTTGAGTAAGGATGGACTGATGGATTCATTTTAGCGAGGTAAACTGAATTGTGTTCCTTTAGCGTGTCTGATGGATTCAGTTTAGTCGAGGTAGACTGAATCGTTTATGGTTCAGTTTAGCGTTTCAGTCTAGCACTGTAAATCGTACCTGTAGGTCATCATGACGTTATCATTTCCTGAATATCAGTTTAGCCTTTTGCTTAAGTAGTTTGGCTTTCTTTTGTAAATACCAAAACTAAATTTCCCAACATCTAGATTTTTATATAAGACAAATTTCTCATTGAATTCGATTCATGAAAAATTATTATATTTTTCTTTCAAAAGTATTAATTTTTTATTATAAATTTGGGTTATATCAAAAATATAGATCCATAAGACCATCTCAATGGTGACTGTCTTAAAAATATTGTATTTTCTATTTGAGTAATTAAGTCTAGACGGTTCAAGTGGATTATATCCTTGAGATGAGTTGATTTTGTTCATATTTATAGCAAAAAGTAATATTTTTAAAAATTAAATATTTTTTCATGAGTTTTGTTAAAATAAAAGTGTGATACCCGTGAAAATTTATAACATACTAGAATACTTATATATATGTATACATATGAAATCGATTTTAAAACATATATTTCCATAAATATATATATACATATGAAATCGATTTTAAAACATATATTTCCATAAATATATATATATATATATATATATATATATATATATATATATATATTCATATCTTTTTTCATAGTTTTATTTTATGTTAATGGATTTTAATTTCATAATTAATTTGAAATTACTAGAATTTATAATCTTGTAACCTCCATTTGACCATCATAATTAACCAATTTATGGGTGATTATTCAGCCATTATGAGACTATTAAAAGACCATATATATAAATCAAGGATAATGACCCTTAATAAGGACCATAGAATGTGACCATCAACGACAATTAAGTGAGAACCTTCCATCTACCCTCTTTTCCCCTATAAATACCACACCAAGGTGAAGGCATGAGCACACCAAACACAAGACTCACTCCTCTAGAAATTTAAGCAAATAAGGGTTGGGGTGACAGGAATTCCGTCTAGTCTTAGAGCCAAGGTCTGCCAAAGAATCGAGCAAGGAATTGCTACCCGATTTCAAACAAGGTTTCGGCCAAAGTACAGTCAATTGAATCCCTTTTTTTCATATGAATCAAAGAAGTGGGCTTATATACGTTTTTAAAACATTATGTATTGTGTTAAAATCTGGTCGTACACTATTTCGTTCATATTTGTTATGAATAGCTTCGTTCTATTTGGATTGTTCGTGCTTTGCACAATAGTTATTCAATTTCGAAATCCATTGTACATCATGTGTCGAGTCCTTTGTTTTGTATATGTCCAACAAGTCTTTCATTCATTTATTATGATTTGAACCTTCGAAACGGCACTGTTATGAATTGACTTTGAAGTGGAGAAAATATGATATGATATGGCCCTGTAGTATGGTGGGTATAAAACCATACCTATGGCCCTGTAGTACGGTGGGTATAAAATCATACATATGGCCCTGTACGATGGGTATAAAATCGTACCTATGGCCCCCTTCGATGGGTATAAAACCGAACTCTCGCCCCTTAGAAAAGTAACATATAGGGGACATAAAACGGACCGTGAATAATGAAATGAAGGTTCAGTTCCATCTATATGTTTTTGTTCTGTTTCTGATGCAATCTTATTCACTGCTTTGAATTCTGTTGCTATCGTGTTTTGACCCGTGTCGTGACTCGTCTTGTGACATGTCCTGAGAGATGTTACGTCCAGAACCATTTTTGTGTATATACGTATTCTGTATTTTGGTGTACGAGTATCTCCTACTTGCTGAGTGTTTTCCAAAATACTCACCCCTTACTTTCCTCCCCAGATAGGAATGAAGATCAAGTCGAAGAAATCGAAAACAATTCATGTCTTGGAGATGGTGATGAAGAGATTTTATTTTGAGATTTTATAGTTATTATACTGATTTTTAAGTTGTAAGACGTTCCGCAAATTTTATTCCTTATTTGGAAATTTTGATTTGTACAAAATATTTATTTTGGATTTTATTCATGAAATAAACTGGTTTTAGTTAAATTTTGTACTAAGAGCCTTGTTGTTTTTGATATTATTTGAAAGCAACAGCGATGTCACCCGACCCCGGGATCGGGACGTGACAAAAAAATTCATCTCACAAAATCGACCCGTGAAAATGTTTTATTGGAGTTTCGTGTTGCTATTTTTATTTATTTTTAAAAAAAAAATTTGAATTAAACAGTATATTTTATTGTGGAGAACACAAAATTAATATATAAGGGGAGATAATTGGTTGATTTAACATGTTGTAGACATTAATATAAGGTTTGGTTATATGAAATCAAGAAAATTAAGATTTAAGAGTTGGTATTTTGTTACCACGTACTTCTTGAACAATGCTTGTTAATTTTTTTTATATGAAAAGTCACGTTCATCAAGTGAAATGCAACGTAGCTGTTGTACGTGTACTTGTTGCGAATGTGTTGCATCAGCATATATGTAATATTTTTCGTGTTAAACTTTTAGATAGAAACATGAATATATATCTTTTCAAAAAAAAACGTGAATATATATTTAAAAAAGCGAGAGAGTTTGTTGAAAATTATAATTTAAATATTATACATATATTATATAATGGTCAAAATATTATATAATATATAATGGTCAATTTGCATGTGGGACGAGCTGAGCTGGAAAACATGAAAACTCAGTAAATTTTTCATAATTAATTTACCCCCACCGACTGCATTAGGAGAAAATCATTGGATTGATGTTGGTTCACGATTCAATATTCTATCCTCGGGAGTCGGGACATTGTAAAGTCGTGAATTTAAGGTAGAGTTTTGAAAAGTTGTTAGGAAGTATTTTTTTAGTATTTTTTAAGGAAAGATAGTCAAAATGGTTTTGTAAATTTGTTAATTTTGTGTTTTGGTTTTATAAGTATTTAATTTTATGTTTTGGTCCTATAAGTTAAGTTATAATTGAATTTTTGTCCTTTCTTCATAGATTGTTGATGTGACATTAGAAAATGCTGAAGTGACAGCTAAAAATTCTTAAATGGCATTGAGAAATGATGACGTGTCTATTGTGGTATTAACAATTAAATGTTATGTTTTCAAAAATTTAAATATTATGTTTTCAAAATCAGACTGTACCAACTGGTTCAACTAATTCGACACGGAACCCGTCACTGAAACACTCCAAAAACCATTTTAACGATCGAACCGACAGAATTGGTCAATAACTGAAAATTGGTTTTTCAAAATTTTTCAAAAAAATTAGTTTTTTATTTTAAAACCTTAATTTAATATTTTATTATATATATACATCATAATTATTTGATTTTTTTCTCGTTAGAAATATTATTTATTAATATTAGAGTTTATAATTTTTAACATATTTTTTATTTTTTAAAAATTGATTAATATTTATAAATATTAAAGTTTAGTTTTCAAACTACGATAAATATATATATTTTTTCTATTTATAAATTTGTTAGGTTTTATAATTTAAAATATATTATTAATTATATTATATAAACGATTTTTTGATACGACCGTTCGGTTAAAATAATTCAATCAATTGGATTATTTTTTTAAGTTAGATCGGTTTGATCATCGGTCCAATTATAAAAATATTTTTTAAATGAAAAAGGATTAAAAATAAAAATATAACTAAAATTACATAACCAAAACTCAAAATTTAATATTTAGAGGATCAAATCACAGAACAAGTAAACTTACATGACTATTTTGGCTATTATCCCATTTTTTATATAAAATTTTTAAATTTTGTGAAGGAAAAACTGAAAAGTGTTTATAATTAATAGTTTTATCGATTTTTTAACTTATAATTAATGTTATTAAGTTGATGTGGTAAATTATTGAGTCATTAAATTGATAATTAAAGTAATAACTTAAAATAGGTTGAATTCTACACAATTCAATGGTTGACGATTAACCTAGAAAATTTCTCCAAATATATGGAGTTTACGGGAAGAACATGTACCAGACGTTAATTAATTACTGGAACTTGATTAATTAGTCAATCGAGTCATGTCATTAATTAAAGTGCAAAAGAGTGTGAAATTAATCAGATGGCGGCCAACCGAATTGATCAGTGCTGGAATTAGTGAATAATTAATTTATGACGACGGGATCTAATCATTTGTTTAATTACTTAATCATCTTAATATAATTATAAGGAAAAAAATTCACGGCCTAAGGTCATTTTTTTAAACGGATCTTTTATATGAGTTATCCATTAAAAATTCTTATATTTTAAGTCAAAAATATTATTTATCATTATAAATATGAATAAAATTGATTCGTCTCATAGAAATATTACTCAATCCTAAGACGCTCAAAAATATTATTTATAATTATAAATATGAATAAAATTGATTCATCTCATAGAAATATTACTCAATCCTACGACGCAAGCGAGCCTTCGTATTCGTGTATTGAATAAGCGAGGTTCCACCCGCTGAATCTTAGATGGAATCCATTTGTTTGATATGAAAATTTTCAATGTAAAGAGCCAGAAAATAAAATTATATCATAAACTTAGAAAATATAATTCATTGTGATATTCGAAGAATCAACGTCTTGTATTATATTTCTGGCACATGGGTACACGGATTGTACGGACACCAGTTATTCACACCACATCATTTATCACTCTTGATTTAGTATTAATTTCAATCCCAGCTCACACATGCCCAAAAATCTTCTATGTTATAATATATTGATATGCTTATTGGCTATAAAATATAGCAGTGAATTTTTGTGTTTGTGGTGTGCTTGTAGAATTGAAATATGAGTAAATTTTTTGTGAGAAGATTTTTATTTATGAGACGTGATATTTTTTCTATATTTACAACAAAATATAATACATTTGAGATAAAGAATAATACTTTAATTGGTGGGTGAACCTGATTAAGAATTTCGTCTTATAAATTTTACTCGTGAGAACATCTAATATTAGTTTTTGTGTTGATATATCTTACAAAGACATTTTTTGTTATTAATGAATTATCTTTTCATGTTTTTTTTATGAAGTGAAACCCGCAATCGCTATATTTCGGTATGAGCTGGGTAAACACCAAAACTAACGTAATAACTTGCAAATTATGCCTAATAGACCGTCTAATATAAAATAAAATAATACATATAAAGATAATATTGAATTTAAATTTTTAGATAAAGATAATAGATACATGAAGAAACAATATTTTATAAAATAGAAAAATAAGTTTCAAATCACTAATAAAAATGAGAAATTGCAGATAAAAATAATTTTTGGGTAAAATAAAAAAAATAGACATTAATATCAACTGTAAATTCATTTTGGTTTTCACTAAATTTATTAATAATTTAGTTATTAAAGATAGCATGTTTTTAATTAAATAGGAAGATGTATAAAGAATTCTTTATATCCATAAAGAGGAAGGTGTATATAGAGGATCATTAAATGTTTTGTTACTTTTGTAAAACGAAAATAGAGACTAAATTTACATGAAACATACTTTTTTTTTTTTTTTTTTGCATTTATGCATGAATGAAGTATATATTACGAAGAACATTTTGAGGATGTGATGCAAATTAAAAAAAAAAAGACTTTAAATATTTTGGGCAAAATATAAATATAGGGTTGCCATATCGAATCCATAATACTGAGTTTTAGGCTTATCGTTTTAAATTTTTTTTGATATACAGATATTTTTTTAGTATAAATTTTTTTTCATATTTATATGATATCAATATGAATTTTTTCTATATTAAAATTATGAAATTTTAATATCAGTGCCGATATAAAAAAAATTTATACCAATATTTTTAATACAATATAATGAAAAACCACACCTAAATTAAGCCAATCAATCGGAGATAACTTATCAGTAGGATGATACGTTGACTATATTGCCAAACTTATTTACAAGCAACAACTTATTTACAGAAATAGTATGAAACGTAACTTACTTTTAAATTTTTTTTGAAATAAATATTTAATATATTTTTATTTTTTAAAATACATCAATATGCTCGTTATTTTACGTTTATGTGTGTTGAATCCGATATTTTGGTGATAACAAACAACAACTCATTGTATAGGAATGTGCTGCCAACCATTGTATTTCAGGAATCTACTACAACTTCTACCGGAAGCTTGTCAACCGCCTTTGCTCTCGACCGGCTGAAGTCACAAGCCTATCGACTGGCTATCAAAACCAGCAGAGGATAAATCTATCTACCGGAAGCTTGTCAACCGCCTTTGTCTCTCGACCGGTTGAAGTCACAAGCTTATCGACTGGTTATTCAAACCAGCAGAGGACAAATATCTCTACAGGTAGAATGCCAACTGCCTATCAGGATATCTCAAGACAAGTACGTGTGACAAGATGTTCTTTGCAAGATCTTTTATTAAAAGCAGAACCGGCGTGTCAGAAGATATGTTGACTCCTGCAATCGAGACAACAGGTTGCACCAAAATGGCAAAAACACAGAATGACTACAGATAAAGCATTCGACCGTTTATTCCAGTTTTGGACCCTGGAAGTTGTCTGCAGTGTACGATCTTCATGCAGAATCATCAATGCATTTATGAGCATTAAATGTGCATTCAATGCAGCATCAGAACGTTCAAAATAAAGACGTTGATGATTGACCTATATAAAGGGAAGATTGCTCAAGAAGACAAAAAAAAAAAAAGGGGGCAGACAACAAAGAGAGACAAGCAATTCAGAAAAATCTCAATCAACTCAATCACTTGAATAATATCAGAAGTCCTCATCTGATATACTTGAGCACACTTACAAGATCATTCATTTGCTGCTCAAATAAACCCTCGCCTACAGTTCACATATCTGATCGTCAAGGATCATCCTAGGGTTTTCAAGCCTCTCGACCGCTCTGCAGTTTGAGAAGCTCAACTCAACTATACTCATTGTTGAAGAGAATTGAAGCTACTCTGAAAGCTTCCACCAGTCTGATAAGAACTGAGAATCTTATCTGTGTAAATCTAGGAGTTTCGGATTAGGCATTGGATAAGTCCTAAGTCTGAAGTGGGTGTATTACAAGACGTTGTAATAACCAAAGTCTTCTAGTGAATTCCTTTCTAAGTGGAAGAAGGGGAGACGTAGAAGGATTAAGCCTTCGAACTTCCATAAATCGTGCCTTAGTCTTTACTGCTATTTATCTTACATTCTGCTCATACATTGCATTATAAACTTTGCATCACTAAAACCTCTGAACTATTTCCGCACTATTTAAGTTGTTCAAACCGTTTTAGAAGTTGAGAAAACAGATTAAGTGAACTAAACCTCACTTGATCATTTTGAAGAAGAAGAAGAAAAGTTTCAGAGTGTATTCACCCCCCCCCCCCCTTTACCCTCTGAACCGATCCCAACAAGTGGTATCAGAGCGGGTTCCTTTCTCAACTGCTGATCTGAAGTTTTAAAATCATGACTTCTTTCAACAGAATTCCTATGTTTTCTAAAGAAGAGTATGATGATTGAAAAATTCGCATGCAGGCACATCTTGCAGCACAGGATGATGACATGCTATATGTCATAACAGACGGTCCTATCAAAATTATGAAGGTCAACCCAGCTCTAGCCGATGGTGCAGGACAAATGATTGAGAAACCAAGAGCTGAGTGGACCACTGAGGACAAAAAGAAGGCCAATCTTGACAATGTGGCCCGGGACATCCTATACAAAACACTGGATAAGAATATGTTCAGCAAAATCAAGTCATGTTCCACAGCAAAGGAGATTTGGGAGAAGCTCACTCAGCTATGTGAAGGGAATGACCAGACAAAGGAAAACAAGCTCACTTTGGCCATTCAAAAATATGACAACGCCAAAATGAAGCCAGGGGAAACCATGGCTGAATTTGATGAACGGTTCAGTAGTATCATCTGTGATCTTATTGCTTTAGGTAAAACTTATACTAACCGTGACATTGCTGTGAAGGTTATGAGAGCTTTACCCAAAGAATGGGAGATCAAGACAGTGGCCATGAGAGAGTCAAAAGACTTAAGCAAGGTTGAACTGCATGATCTCTTTGCAGATCTCAAAGCCTACGAGTTCGAGCTCAACATGAGAACAGAAGATGAACCATCTACTTCTCAACCAACCAAGGCCTTAACCTCAACCGTGATATGTCCACCGGTCGAGGAAGCTCCAAAGAGATCAGCTGAGCAAATCAGCAATGAAGCCATGACACTCTTTGTCAAGAAATTTGGTAGATTTATGCGTAAAAACAATTCTAAATTTAAAAATTATCATAAATCGGACCATACAAAGGATGGTCCTACTTGTTTTAACTGTGGCAAGTCAGGCCACTTCATTGCAGACTGCACCAAGCCTAAGAACAATGATCAGAAGCAATTCTCCGAAAGAAGAAGGGGTAAGGAGGATAAAAGGACGTTTAGAAAAGGAAGAGACCAAAGGGTTCTAGTAGCAGACGAAAGCAAAAGCAAGTGGGCTGAGTCTGACTCTGACAACTCCAATACCGGAAGCTCTTCAGATGACAGCGATGATGAAAAAGTGGAATGCCTTATGGCCGACATCGAAGAAGAAGCTGAGGAGGTATTTGACTTTGGCTCACCTGAATTTACTCACAGTGATTTAGTTACTGCTTTACACGAAATGGCTAATGAATACAAAGCATTATCCAAGGAGTTCGAGGAAGTAAAGGCAGAAAGAGCTGACCTAAAAGATAAGTCAAGCAAATCGAGCTGCATGCAGCAAAAAGAGCTTGATGGTCTTAAGGTCAAGCTAAGTCTGCTGGCTACTGAGAACGACACCTTGAAAAGAGTATTCCAAGCTACCTTGATTGAGAATAAAAAACTACTTGAAACCATTAAGGCTTGGAATAAATCTTCTGTAACCATTGACAAGATTCAAGAAATCCAAAGACCGGTACATGATAAAACCGGTCTAGGGTTTGGAACAAATGAACAGTCTATGGAATCCTGTATTCAGTCAAGCCTGGACAAAGGCAATCTTAACAAAATAAGATTTGTCAGGTCCAGCACGATATATGAACACGATAAGTGCAGCTTTGACAAAAATCAGAAAGTATCTAACGAACGAAGCTCTAAGCATAGAGGGCTGGGATATGTGGATCCCCAGACCTCTAATCAAAGAGGAACTTGGATCAAACCAAAACCTAATGAAAGAAGAAAGGGAAACCAATCTAATTTCAAAAGGCCATGGAATGAGTCTAACTACTCTAAGAAAAGATGGTCAAAGGAGAAGCCTTACCAGTACTTTAATTGCAGGCCAGTTCAAAAGAGGTACAGGCTAACTGATGAAAATCAAAAAGGCAAGCAGCACACAGCAACCTCACAAGCACACACATTTACTGCCTATCGACCGCACAGATTTCTGGACACACACACGGGCAAACCTGTAAGGGTGTTCCAGGTGTGGGTCCCGAAAGGGCTAATCCGACCTGGACCCTACTAGATATGGGTACCAAAAGTTCTTCACTCTTTGCAGGTACTAAAAGTCCAAACGGGCGAGAAAACCACTTCTATCAAGGACACTACCTGGTATTTAGATAGCGGTTGCTCACGACACATGACAGGGAATCCAGAACTTCTAACAGAAGTGGTGTTGTGCAAAGGACCAAAGATCAGCTTTGGAGACAACTCCAAAGGTAAAACCGTGGGTAAGGGTAAGATTATCCATGGTAACATCATTATTAAAGATGTGTTACTTGTTGACAAACTATGCTATAATTTGATAAGTATTAGTCAACTATGTGACAATGATCATTCGGTCGAGTTTCACAAACACACTTGCCTCATAAAAAATGACAAAGGTGAGACTCTTATGACCGGTGTACGAGACCTAAACACCTACAAGGTAAACTGGTCTTGCTCACATATTTCTTCACCTACTTGTCTTACTGCTCATCATGATAAACATTGGTTGTGGCATAAGCGGTTAAATCATCTAAATTTTAAGTCCATTTTTAACTTGAGGAAGCATGATTTGGTTTCTGGTCTGCCCGAAGGAGATTTTATAAAAGACAAAGTTTGTCCTGCTTGTCAACTAGGAAAGCAGGTGAGAGCAACCTTTAAAAATAAAGGGTGTATGTCTTCTTCCAAATGTTTAGACTTACTTCACATGGACCTATTTGGTCCTATACCAGTAAGAAGCATAGGGGGAATGAGATATGCTCTTGTTGTTATAGATGACTTTTCTCGATTTACTTGGGTCATCTTTCTCTCTTCAAAAGATCAAACTGCACCTCACCTGATTAAGCTTTTTAAACGCTTGCAAAATGAACAATCTACTGTGATAGATAGAATCAGGAGTGATAGAGGGACTGAATTTTTAAACACCACTCTTATGACTTATCTAGATGATCAGGGAATCAAGCATGAGTTGTCAGCTGTTAGATCCCCACAGCAAAATGGGGTGGCTGAAAGAAGGAACCGTACTTTAAAAGAAGCATCCAGAACTATGATTGCTGATTCAAATGTTTCTCAAAGGCTTTGGGCAGAAGCAGTTAACACAGCTTGCTATACTCAAAACAGATCTATGATTAATAAACGATTTAACAAAACTCCATATGAGATCTGGAATGGCACAAAACCTGATATTTCATACTTCAAAATCTTTGGGTGCAAATGCTTTATCCACAACAATGGCAAAAACCATTTGACAGCCTTCGATGCCAAAGCAGACGAAGGAACTTTTATTGGTTACTCAGCCGTTAGCAGAGCTTATCGAGTGTTCAATCAAAGATCACTAACGGTCGAGGAAACCATTCATGTTGTTTTTGATGAATCTACTCTTTGTACAGAACAAACTCAAGGGAGCATAAATGATCTGAGTCATAGACTGGAAAACACAAATCTACAGGAAGAAAGTGACAGTGATCCATATCCTCAAAAGAAGGATGATCCAGTTCCCTCTACCATGTGTGATCAAACAAGGCCAGAAGAGGATCCACCGGTTGATAACAATCCTCCAGCCAATGATGATCCAGTAAACGAGGACGTTCATCAACCAATTGATGACAACCCTTTAGGGAATTATTTTAGGTGGAACAAATATCATCCACCTGGGTTGGTCATAGGTGACCCTTCTGCTCCTCGAAAAACACGTGGTCAAATGATTAATGAATTCTTGCATGCAGCTTTCATATCTCAGGTAGAGCCCAAGAAAATAGATGAAGCTCTATCAGATGCCAGCTGGATTGAAGCTATGCAAGAAGAGTTGAATCAATTCACCCACAACAATGTTTGGTATCTAGTTCCTCGACCGAAAAATCAAAATGTGATTGGAACTAGATGGGTGTTTCGTAACAAGCTCGATGAACATGGCACTGTTGTGCGTAACAAAGCTCGACTTGTTGCTCAAGGATTCAGACAAGAAGAAGGCATAGACTTTGAGGAATCCTTCGCGCCAGTTGCAAGACTAGAAGCAATCCGCATCTTTCTTGCTTATGCAGCCTTCAAGAATTTTAAAGTTTATCAAATGGATGTGAAGTCTGCATTCCTCAATGGTCTACTTCAAGAAGAGGTGTACGTTGAACAACCACCAGGTTTTGTCAATCCTACTCATCCTCAATATATCTATAAACTTGACAAAGCTCTCTATGGATTAAAACAAGCACCGCGTGCTTGGTATGACACATTACTAAAATTTTTACTGGAACATGATTTCCAAATTGGAACGGTCGATAAGACCCTGTTTAAATTTGTAAAAGGTGATCATGTGTTACTAGTACAAATTTATGTTGATGACATTATATTTGGGTCAACTAACCCCAAGTTGTGCTCAAAGTTCTCTAAACTGATGAAGGAGAAGTTTGAAATGAGCATGATGGGCGAGCTAAACTTCTTTCTTGGACTTCAAGTGAAGCAACTTGAAACTGGAATATTCATCAATCAGTCCAAGTATGCCAAGGAATTGGTAAAGAAGTTTGGAATGGAACAATGCTCAACTGTATCTACCCCCATGAGTACATCAATTAAGCTTGATAAAGATGAAGGGGGAATTCCGGTCGAGGTAACCATATATCGAGGCCTTATTGGTTCACTGCTCTATTTGACTGCCAGTCGACCGGATATCATGTATTCAGTTTGTTTATGTGCTAGATTTCAAGCTGCACCTAAGCAATCTCATTTCATTGCTACCAAACGAATACTTAAATATATTAAAGGAACTACTAATGTGGGTCTTTGGTATCCCAAAGATTCAAATCTCAATCTTATTGGCTATTCAGATGCAGATTATGCAGGTTGTAGAATTGATCGCAAAAGTACAAGTGGCACATGTCAATTCCTTGGAGATAGACTAATTTCGTGGTCAAGTAAGAAGCAGACATCAATTGCTACCTCGACCGCCGAAGCAGAATACCTTGCTGCTGGCAGCTGTTGTGCTCAAATACTCTGGATTCAACAGCAGCTTAATGATTATGGGATTCGGTCGAGTGAAGCTCCAATCTACTGTGACAATACAAGTGCCATAGCCATCACTCACAATCCAGTGATGCACTCTAGGACAAAGCACATTGATGTCAGGCATCACTTTATCCGAGATCATGTCTTAAAGAAGGAAATCAGGCTGGAATACATCTCTACCGATCAGCAAGCAGCAGACATATTCACCAAGCCTCTACCGGACGCTAAGTTTTCATATTTTCGAAATATTCTTGGCTTAGTAGATTTAAGTTAGTATGCATGTGTTTAGGGGGAATGATTGTCAATATGACATTAATAGATTAGCTGTTACGTTGCCATAAATATTGGCATATCATCCGCCTTTAACTAGTCTCTGACAGGCTTCGTACTAGCAGCTTGGTGCTTTGAACCAAATGACATTAATTGGGCGCCGTGATTATGCTCTTCAAAACTTTTTGAATTTCAAAAATACTTTTCATGACGTCACCCTATGGCCCATAGGTTCCTATATATACTTCTTTACACTCGTATATCAATCTTTCACCTTTGCTAAAAGCTTTCATATTGTATTAAACGCATCATCGAATTACTCTCTAGATTTTGCTTACTCTCTGCTCGAGTTCTTATCTACAGCTATCATGTCGATCCAGAAGACTTGCCTCGCAATCAACTTTGATTCCGTTGTTAAGGCAAACAACGCAGGAATATCTGAGGTCTTCACCATGCTTGAAGCCTCTGGACTGAAGAAATTTCTGGAATGCAGCGCCATCTGCGATTTGCCTGTTTTGAAGGAGTTCTTCGCAACCGCTCAAATCGAGCATGGGACTATCAAATGCTTGATCAAGACAGAGGTCTACTCCTTCAATCAGAAGTTCTTCGCCAGCACATTTGATCTGCCCTCCAGGGGTTTGACAAAATGCACGGATCTTCCAGATGGTAACTGCTCTTATTGGTTAAAGGAGTTCTCAACTACTGATGCTCCGATCAAACTGCCGGCCCAGAAGACATCTCTCAAAGCTCCATTCAGGCTACTGACTAATATCGTGGCCAAGAATCTTCTGGCCAAGGCTGGATCTTACGACAAGGTGACGCTGGAGAAATTTCAATACATGGCTTGTATTGCCTCCAAGATCAACATAAACTGGTCAGACATTCTGTTCAATATTCTATGTGAAATGATCAGGGGCAAAGGGCAATCCGAGGGATTTGCTTTGCAAATCTGCCACATCTTGGGCGTCCTTGGAGTGGACTTTTTCAAGACTGAGCCTCTGCATCCCACCAAATGGCTCAACAAGTCTACGATTCTCAAATTCCTGAACAAGAAAGAGACTGCGGTCGACACCTTGCCCTCAACCGCAAAGGTTATTGCTATCCCTCAACCGCTTTCAACGGTTCCGATCGTGGCCAAACCAGTCCATACCAAAAAGTCTGCCAAGCGTCAACTGATCATCGAATTTGACTCTGAAGATGAATCACGTGAGAATGTTCCACTGATTCAAGCTTTCAGCAAGTCATCCCCTTCGGTCTCCAAAGCAGCTGTGTCATTCACGCCTGCAGGCGAGAAGAAGAGGCAGCACAAGAAGCTAAAGTCTCTTTCTGGACTTGCTCCTACCCTGCCAACGGTCGAGACTACTACCGTTGTTGCTTCTACTGCTCCTCGTCCTACAAAGGGTGTGATAATCCGGGAAGGTGCCTCATCAGCTCCTGAGGTCACTCTAGCTGATCCCAAAGACAAAGGGAAAGGTGTGATGATCTACACACCCAAGGCTCAACCAGCAGCTACGATAGAACTCAATATGATCATCTCTCACGTGCTCCGTACTGTCAAGCGTCATCTACAACGTTTTGACAGATGGCATCACTCCCGCACTCACTTGACACTCGCTCAAATATTTCCTAAATGGAAATCTCTAAACGTCATTGAGCAGAAGATGCTTCTATTTGCTGATACTGAAGACATCGTGGAGGCTCTGGGAAGAAGACATCTCATAGACTTGAAGCTTCGAGGAAGCCTGCTATCTCTGCTAATTAATGAGCATGTCAAGAATTTCAAATCCAAGAGTCCTACCGCTGCCGATGACTTTGTGATTTTGACTGGACTACAGGATAGTCTACGTCAAATCACTCAACTACTTCAGCACTTCCAAGCTCTCAACAATGTAAAAACACCAGCTTCAGCAGCCTGTTTACAAGCTTATGTGCTGGAAGCACAAGTGATGATGAAAACCTTTCTCACTCAAGATCAGGGTGAAGAAGACGTCTATGCTCTCCCTTCTTCAGATGGGATTCTGACCGATCTCATCACTGCTGACCTCTTTCAATCATCTGCTCTAAGATCGAGTGTGGCAGCATCTTCATCGGTCGACCCCTCCTCAACCGCAGTCCAAGCAGTTACTCAACCGGAAGCAGTTGTGATTGCTCACTCCTCTCCAGTGACGACCGCTCACACTTCTCCCGGTCATTCACAAGATGTTTTAGAAGTGGTTGCACAAGAGATACCTGTCACCTCTGTGACAGAGGCTCCTTGCAGTAGTGAAGCAACAGTGCCCCCAACGGAGATATCAAGCACTATTGTATCACCTGCATCTCCAGAACAGCAAGTGACTGATGCTGTTCCAGCACTTCAACCGTCTCCATCTACTGAAAAGTTTATGGAAGATCTCATTATGGATGAACCAAGTGCTGATCCTGGTACTCCACCAACCATATTGGCTGCAGTCGAAACTATTACATCTCCAACTGTACCATTATTGGAAGGTCCATCGGGTAGCTCTCCAGCCAGTTCACCCGCACCACATCATCGTGAGTCTAGCCCGGTTTCACCAAGAAATGACCCAGAAGGGCAAATGCTTCAGACTGATGATTCTTTAATTGAAGCCATGGCCGCAGCTCTAGATCATACCTTGATAAATCGGCTTCATGAGCTCATGCAAACGGTTAGGTCCTTCTCTCAAGACATAACAAACTCATCCTTATCGGTCGATAATTCACGCCAGACGATGATTCGGCATTTCGAGACTGTGTCTCGAGACCTTGCTCGTCTGTCCACAGAGATCACTAATCATCATCGCACTCAAATCAACACGCTCTCTACCGTCTCCGAACAAGTTATCCGATCCGAAAACCGCCTTCATAAGCAGTTGAATGATCGGATGGACTCTATGCAAGCCACTCTACTTGCTCAAATCGATGCAAAAATAGACACTATGCAAGCCTGCCTTGGCACTCAACTCACTGAGGTCATCCTTCGACTCAACCAAGGTGATGCCAAAAAGGGGGAAGAAGAGCAACGTAGAGCAGCAGAGGCAAGAAGACGTGAAGAAGAGTCCAGAAGAAAAGAAGAAGCCGACAGAAGAAGAAGAGAAGGCGATAGGTCAAGAGGAGCCAGTTGGTTCAAAAGATGAACAACTTATCTCTTCTTTACTTATCGCAGCTGCATCTTATTTTTTTCTGTAGGTGTAATAAAAATGCTTATTGTACTTAATGAAATTCATTCTCTCAATGAAGTTCATTTTAATGCTTTCATATTGTTCTTGGAGCACTTAAGTTTTGTCATCACCAAAAAGGGGGAAATTGTTGAATCAGATATTTTGGTGATAAAAAACAACAACTCATTGTATAGGAATGTGCTGCCAACCATTGTATTTCAGGAATCTACTACAACTTCTACCGGAAGCTTGTCAACCGCCTTTGCTCTCGACCGGCTGAAGTCACAAGCCTATCGACTGGCTATCAAAACCAGCAGAGGATAAATCTATCTACCGGAAGCTTGTCAACCGCCTTTGTCTCTCGACCGGTTGAAGTCACAAGCTTATCGACTGGTTATTCAAACCAGCAGAGGACAAATATCTCTACAGGTAGAATGCCAACTGCCTATCAGGATATCTCAAGACAAGTACGTGTGACAAGATGTTCTTTGCAAGATCTTTTATTAAAAGCAGAACCGGCGTGTCAGAAGATATGTTGACTCCTGCAATCGAGACAACAGGTTGCACCAAAATGGCAAAAACACAGAATGACTACAGATAAAGCATTCGACCGTTTATTCCAGTTTTGGACCCTGGAAGTTGTCTGCAGTGTACGATCTTCATGCAGAATCATCAATGCATTTATGAGCATTAAATGTGCATTCAATGCAGCATCAGAACGTTCAAAATAAAGACGTTGATGATTGACCTATATAAAGGGAAGATTGCTCAAGAAGACAAAAAAAAAAGGGGGCAGACAACAAAGAGAGACAAGCAATTCAGAAAAATCTCAATCAACTCAATCACTTGAATAATATCAGAAGTCCTCATCTGATATACTTGAGCACACTTACAAGATCATTCATTTGCTGCTCAAATAAACCCTCGCCTACAGTTCACATATCTGATCGTCAAGGATCATCCTAGGGTTTTCAAGCCTCTCGACCGCTCTGCAGTTTGAGAAGCTCAACTCAACTATACTCATTGTTGAAGAGAATTGAAGCTACTCTGAAAGCTTCCACCAGTCTGATAAGAACTGAGAATCTTATCTGTGTAAATCTAGGAGTTTCGGATTAGGCATTGGATAAGTCCTAAGTCTGAAGTGGGTGTATTACAAGACGTTGTAATAACCAAAGTCTTCTAGTGAATTCCTTCCTAAGTGGAAGAAGGGGAGACGTAGAAGGATTAAGCCTTCGAACTTCCATAAATCGTGCCTTAGTCTTTACTGCTATTTATCTTACATTCTACTCATACATTGCATTATAAACTTTGCATCACTAAAACCTCTGAACTATTTCCGCACTATTTAAGTTGTTCAAACCGTTTTAGAAGTTGAGAAAACAGATTAAGTGAACTAAACCTCACTTGATCATTTTGAAGAAGAAGAAGAAAAGTTTCAGAGTGTATTCACCCCCCCTTTACCCTCTGAACCGATCCCAACAATGTGTTTGATTTGGATGATCGAGAAATTTTCCATTTTTGTTAGCTAGCCATTTTTACATAAATAAATTAAATGATACTGTATTTTCATTCACACGCAAACTATATTATAATTTAACGAGCAACACGGGTTATTTTAAGCCAATAATATATTGTGTATATTCATTCACATGCAAACTACACAATTTCAGTACGTACCACAGGTATTTTAAGCCACTCCGACTCAACTAATAGATGTATATATGTGTGTGTTGTAATTTTTTTTATTAATTTTATTATTATTTCATCTAAAAAAATTTTATATAATTTTATTAATCCTCTCAAAATAGTAATATATTTTTATTTATTTGAATTAATTTTACAAAACGAAGAAACATAATCTATCGGATGTCAATCTCAATTTTTGCATGTAATATTTGGTCTTTAATTTTTTTTTTCTCTTTCCTCCCCTTCCATTCATCTTGTTTAAAGGCTACAATTTTCAAATAAAAGGTTTGTTACTTTCTTTTATTTTTTTTACGTTTTTGACTTATAACTCGCTTTTAAATTTTTGTGAGACAATTTTTTTTTAAAAAAAATCCATTTATATTAATGTTTTATTACGGAATTTTTAAAATAAATTTTTCTATTTCATTTATTTCTAACATATACTCAAAAAAAATCCATTTATATTAATGTTTTATTACGGGATTTTTAAAATAAATTTTTCTATTTCATTTATTTCTAACATATACTCAAGAGGATTCTTAATATTTTGAATTATATTGATTTATTTGTTTTTAAAAAATATGTAATTATATTATAAATATAGTCAAAACTATGCTTCATAATATGATGAAAGACGAATTTCTTAATGATTGTTTGCTAGTGTATATTGAGAATCAAATTTCTAAAAAGTTCGATATAGTTCACATGTAGTCGTAGATGATTCTCGTGATTTGCAAAGAGAATTTCTAAATTCTAATAAATTCGATAAATAATGATATATTTATAATTTTTTATGATGAATATTGATGTAGTATTTGATACAAATATAATATATTTAAAATTTTATTGTTATATATAAAAAATATTTGATATTTCTCGAGTTTTGTATTGGCCCCGGCCCCCCATAATATCTAGTCCTGACTCTGCCCTTGAATAGATGTACATGATGTGTAAGCATGCAAGAAAAGTAGAATCATAGAACTATTTCTTAAACAGACACGAGGATAAGTTGAAATTTGTCACGAGTTGATTATGTAGTTAGCATTAATTAACCAATATATAGTCGGGAGTTCGATTTTCTTCACCAAATTTTTTTTTGAGTGAACCTATCACACTATTGAAAATATAATTAATAAAATTATAATCCAACATTAATTTGATCATATTTTTAATCCCAAAAATTCAATATATATGTAGACATTAAAATGAGTATTTAATATTTATCATAAGGACAATTAAGTTGAACGCAAAAAAAAAAAAAAAGTATAAATGCACGCCCCCACGAATATATGTTGGATGATGCTACCGGTTATAAGTTGGGTTATACGTTGCATTTGAAATTACATAAATATTTTTAATTTATTTTAGAAAAAAATTTTACAAATAAAGTGGATGGATAATTTTATTATGTCATATGTATTGTGTAAATCAATGTGCACAAGTAGCATTTTTCATATAGAGTAAAATTTATTTTGGTACACGAACTATTGATAAAATATCAAATTGATACAATAACTATTGAAAATGGCTTAACTGGTACACGATCCAACTAAAAATTCGATTTTATCCTTTAGTAAAATTGCTTTTAAGTCTAATTATTTTTACTACATTCAACTAGTGCATATTTTATTTTCAAGTAAATTTTATTTATTAAAACTGTAAAAGCAAATTTATATTAACTTTAAAATTACAAGAAATAAGTATCTTACTATTTTTATAATATATTTATATTTATCATTAATAAATTATTTATTCAAATATAATATAATTTTAAAATATTAATAAATATAAAATAAAATGATATTTTTTATATCTATATTAAATAATTATCCACTTTTGTTTTGAAAATATTGATATAAAAATTATATATTAATAAATCACACTTACCGATAAAAATATAACAAAATAAATATTTATTTATTTATGTTTAGTACGAGTAAAAAAAATACAAACATAAAAATTATTAAATTAAGTGTAGAAGTTTAGGTCATTAAAATCACGTAAATCGAGATAATATTTACAATTTCTCTATTAGATTTGTTTTTTCATAGTATAAATATTTAAAGTTGAACGTTTTTTTCAATTTCCAACATAACAATACTAGATTTTGAAAAAATAAAATGGTGATTATGTATTCTTCAACAGTTTAAAAACAAGATCAAGGGGCTCCGGTTATATATATTTATTTTATTATAATTTTATAAATATTTTACAATATTTGTTGTTGTATAATTTGACTTGAGAATTATTTATCATGATATAATTTTAATCAAATATGATATTTTAAAATTAATCAATAAATAAATTTGAAAATAAAATTATGTACCTAATAAAATTTTAGTAATATTAATTGGACTTAATAGAAATTTAAATTAAGGGTAAACTTGAACTTTTAATTTGATCATATATCAATTAAACCATTTACAATAATTCATGTATCACTTTGACATTTTATCAATAGTTTGTATACCATAATAAATATTATTCTTCTCATATATATGTTTGTAGTTGTATTATTTCTAATACTAATGTTTCACCCGTACAATACACGAACTATATATAATGTATAATATAATTAGTTTGGATAATATAAAAATTTGAATATGAAATTAAAATGTAAACAAATTTAATTCTACAATGCGTAATAAGAATAACTTTAAAAAAAGTAATTTTAAAACCAAAACAAAAAACCCTTTAAATAAAAATATGTCGTGCGATGCACGCGATGTTGTTTGACAGTGAGTTTTGATCGAAATTGTGAGTTTATCTTGATGTCAAATGCCGATTGACAAACAATGATTTGTGCGGAAAAATATTAAAGGTAGATTCTAAACACTCTTGTCTAAGTATGAATGCAAGACTGAAAATAGATAGATAAACAAAAATAATAGTGGGTTTATGGGTGTATGGAGTTCCAAATCCTCCAATGTCACTCCTTCTTTAACTTAAAAAGGATTTTACTAGAATATTTTGAGTTTTACAAGCAATTTGCAAAACTTCGATCCAAAGCTAGGATTTACACACACAACCTATCTCAGAATTCCTAATACACAGCTTCTGTTTCAGTCCTCGACTGATATTAAACACATATTACGTACAACTCAAAAATAGATATGCACAAATCACTACAACAAAAATGCTGAAAGACTACGGTGGAAAAACGTAGTTAATTGGGGGTTTAAAACCGTAGTTACTAGCTATGTAGTTAAAAGTGCGGTCATAGACTACGGTGAAAAACCGTAGTCTTTTGTCGTTAAAGAATACGTTGAAAAACCGTAGTCTTTTGCCGTTAAAGACTTCGGTGAAAAACCTTAGTCTTTTCTATTGCACTTTTAACTACATAGCCTTTAACAACGGTTTTAAAGCCCACTTTAACAACAGTTTTTCACCCTTGTCTTTTTTTATGTATAAAACAAAAAAAAAAATACAATTTTCAATATTATAAATTCCTCGTAATTTAAAATTTGAAAATAAATTAAATATACACTTTATCAGTATTGTAAATTACTCAAAATTGAAAATTTGAATCCTAGTTTCATACACACTAAAAAATAGAGTAAAAAATGGTCCTAAATTCCTAATCTTTCTGGGTGTGCTAAAACTACCTTGAAGCCTAGCTCCCTTGTTGTTGGAGAGACTTCCCCATGATTGATCAAGACACGTGTTTCTTTCCTCGTTATTATGATCATGTTACATGACCTTGACCCTGTCAAGTTATCTCCCTTGCTTGTTATGTTACGACTAGTTACTAGTTGCAACAAAACGACTTCAAAGGCGTAACCATCGGTTTTATTGGACACTTTGCCGTGCTGGAAGTATTCAGTAGCCAAGTACCTATAAGATTGAAGAAAAAAAAGTTTATACTTGAAAGTTGTAGATGTCATACCCAAAAAGAGTTTTATAGAGGAATGGTACCGAACGAGCAGGAATCCTTGTTGTCAATCCAAAATCGCACAGCATGTCAAGAAAAATGTAAACCAACAAAAAATGAATATAAAAAGCCTTCGGTGTGCCTAATGCGGAATTGAACCAAAGGAAATCCAAGAAATGGGGTTCTCCCTCATAATAAGTCCCTTTAACCAAGTAATTACGATTTCTTATAGATTGAAGAGGCAAGTCATAAAAGGGTGAAGATAGAATAATAATCATTCAATCTTTCGACTAACATAAATTATGCAAATGAAAGTTAAACTAAATAATTCATTTACATGCAGAAAATTCTCGCCACGTCCGGAGAAAAGGGGACCAAAAATGATAAGTAACTACATGGAGTCTGAGTTAATAATTTCGATGGGGAAGTGGGAAGCAAGATCTATGGCATACCTATATATAATATTCTTTTGAGTTTCAGTTATCTAACTTAGAATTACCAATCTCGGGAAATATTTTAATTACGATTTAAAAAAGGTATTTCAAGTTATTTTCTTTCTTTCTCTTTTTGGGGAGAAAGAAGGGTTCTTAATTTCAAAAGAATCTGTTTAGAGGACATAAAAAGAGTGCATCTCACGTCGTTGAATATCAAAACTAAGGGATCAATAAAATACATTTAGTGCTACAAATATACTTATATAACATGTTACCTGCCAGCGGCCTCGGTGTTCCTCAGAAATTTTACCTTTTGGATTTGGAAAGTAAATTAGCTTCATTTTTAGATGCAAATACTTGAAATTATAGAAAAATGTTTCTCGAAGAAACAAACCTGTGAGGAGACCACACCGATTTCATCCAGCACCTGGAATTTTTTTTGCAAATTAAGTGAAGATGCATTAAAACGATGAAATTAAAATTTTGAATTTTGATCTCTAATACTCTGGGTGGCCAATAAGGGTTAAAGTAATAGTAACTTAAATTCCAAATCATAACCTCGAAGCATTATGTAAAATATTATGTTTTATATGATATATTGGGACAAAAGATTTGTTTTACCCTCCCAATGAAAACGTCGGACTCAAAATATAGGGGAAATTGTTGTATATATATATCTATATCTCTATTTTATATTCTCTAATACATAAATTAAACTAGTGTAGCTTACTCATAAAGTCATGGCTGAAAATGCTGCATCCATAGAACGAACCGGATTGTTTCGAAATAGCAACTAAAATATTTTCGAACCCAACCTCAAAATGGCTACCTCCGCCCATCATTGAATAAACAGAAAACCCCTCGAATGCAACAAAAAACCAAAGCTCTTCTATCAAAAGGAGAAAAACGACGATCAATTTATCATGAATAAAAATAATATGTTAAACAGGGGCGACGACTTTTGTTACACACATTTCCCACAACAAATCATGTACAGTTACGAATTTACCATTAAGAGCAAATTTCTGTTCACAAAATCCACCAAATACCTCTCTCACCCACATCTTTCAAGCTGACACACGATCTGAAATCAAACCAAACTCTTCCACAATTTACTCAGAACTGAAGATAAGAAATGAAAAGAAAAAAAAATTAAAAAAAGAACTCGCACACCTATGGTCGAACAGGGGCGACAGCTTCAAAGCTTCAAACCGCGATTCCTTGCCATATTGTCATCAAAAAAAATTTAATGACGACCTCTTACCGATTCTAGCTCCAATCACAGATTTCTGACGCCAGTGAAAGCGAATCGAAGGCTAGAAGTGGCTGGCTAGGTTTGGGTTTTGGGGAAATCGTAAGAGAGAGGAAGACTACGAGAAATAATTAAGAAAACAATAAGCACAAATCCTTATTTAAAAAAATAAAATAAAAAAAAGTTTTTAAAAACGGTAGTTGTAGACTTAAAAAAAGCGCTCATAGACTACGGTTTTTAAAAACCGATGTTATATTTATAAAAAACGCTCATAGACTACGGTTTTTAAAAATCGATGTTGTAGAACACAAACAACAACGGTTTTTACAAAACCGTAGAAATATATTTTAAAAAAATGCCCATTAACATCGGTTTTTGAAAAAATCATAGTTAAATGTAAAAATACTATGGTTTTATTAAAAACCATATTCTTTCTAGTATAGTCTATTACCAAATTTCTTGTAGTGAATTGATCCTCAAAATGATTAAAGTAAATCCTTGAGCGTTGTGCTTCGAGTTTCCAGCTTGATCAATATCTAATGAGATTGAAGAACTTGAGATTTTCAACAGTGCGCAGCCATAGAGAATTTTTCAAAGTTGTTATTCGTTTCAACAGGATGCTTATTTATAGGCTTTGGATTTAACAATCATAATTTGAAATTATCTCATATAGAATTTGAATTATACCCGTTAGCTTGTCATTTTCATCGACATATTTGGAGACCGACATTCTCTTGTATCGCAGCACTATGTTGCAGGTGTTGTCAGGATACAGAAGAATTTATCCAATCTCGATTACTATGCGCTTATGTACGGTGAAGTATTTAATTTCATCGGTATAGTAACATCAGTTCAACATCTTCAGAATGTCAGTTGGGATGTTAGTCCCGTGTTTCTTCGGTTATTTTGAATGTTTCTCAATGCTAATTTTTTCCATTTTAAAAGTGCACTTTAATTGTAATTATAAGTGTTTTCAAATTGTAAATATTATGTATTTCTCAAACATGTGGAATTGTAATTGTTTGTAAATATTTCTTGTAATTTAAAATGAATATATATGTATATAATTATATGTCAATATTACAGAATTTTAATTTTTTTTACAGGAATATTGCGATTAGATGAGGAATTAGTGATATTTTAGAAAGCAAATATTACGTAATGATATTTATGTATATAAATTTATGCAAATATTATAGAATTACATTTATATTTAATAATAAAATTTCTAGATTTTAAAGGCGTATGTATATAAATTATATTACGAAATTCTGTTAGGTGTGATGTGATAAATAATAAATAGATAAGTAATAAAATGTAATAAAAAATAAATAAAAAATGATAGTGAATATAGTATTTGATTTGATTGATGGATTATAAATTATTGATTTGATTGATAAAATTTTATATTAAAAAGGGAAAAATTACCATTTTACCCTTTTAAAAATAAAATAAAATATGAATAATATTATTTATAAGGGGTAATATAGTAATTTAAATTAAATGATTTAATTGATGTAAGATAAATAATTGATGATTTGATTGATATAAAATAAATAATTAATAGATTGATAAATAATATGATGAGAAGAACGTGAGATTTGATAGGATAAGTTATACACATATTAATAATATAGGCTACAAAACGGAGTATGTATACATTTATATTAAACATTTTTCGAATCTTAGGCGTTGGATTTTAAAAAAAAAATCTTAATTGATGATTTTTAAATGTTTTGAAAATCAAAAAAATTATGAATGGAATGTTGAAATCATGAAATATTTTAAATATTTTTGCATAACTTTAAATGGATATATGTGTATATAAATAGATGCAAATAATATGGAATTTTTAATTACATGAATATTTTGATTAAATTTAGAATTTACATTGTTTCTCAATATTTCTCCCTAATCCAAATATGTCAAATATGAAGTAATTTATTAATATTTTGAAAAAAAATAATTTTTTTAAAACAATTTAATTTTCTGATTTTGTACTTTTGTTCAAAAAATTTCTGTTTTTAGAAACAAAGTTTTGGTGAGATTTTATTAAAAATGTAATATAATATAGATTATTGTGATTATGGATCCCCAATAACAACTGGTTTACAACACGACACCGAATTGAATAATAATAACTAATATTAATGCCTTGTTAATACCTTGTTAATATTGATTCCATCAGCACGGACCCCCTTCCCAAATACTTCCATCCAACTCATAATTTATAATAATAATAATTAGTACGCGTAACTTAATTTAATGATATTAAAAGTAAATGAGATTATACGTCAAACATTAGTGTTTCATATATCGAATGGACAACATGAATCTTGCAATATATATATTTCTTTCACGTATCACAAGGTACGTAGTGGCATGATCATAAATAATTTAAATTTACTTTTTTTTTACATTTTTTTACTAATATATTTTCATTAACTATACCTTGAAAATTATGTAATTATTTTTTAATATATTAAATAGAGATTAACTATGAAATTTGTCAAAAAATTTGCTTTCTCAATAATTTTGTCTAATCTGTGTGAAAAAATTAAGACTATATAATAGGGACGAGGAGTATATTTTTTGCCTTCTTAGTTCTTATCTCTAATTCATATATGCATGGTATACAAGTTATCCATTTAAATATATTTGTTTTACAAAATGTGATTTTTTTTATCTTTAACAAATTTATATATTGCATAAACAAAGATAATAAATAATCCCAAAATTCTGAAAACAAAATAAAAACAAACAAAACAAATTTTTTAAAAAAAAGAATAGCATTATTTTCACACTTTAGCAACATTAATAAAATTTGAAAAAATACTTTAAGTAAAAAAAACCTGAAAACAAGAAAACAATATCACAATTATTCTCTACAAAGATATGTAGATTTGTTTTTAAATAAGGTTATTTTTGGTGTTTTATGAAAAAGTTATAATGAAAATCACTTTTTTTTTACCAAAGATATGCATTACCTTAAACAAAATTCACCCACTTATGTTTTTTTTTTCACCATAATCTATAAATTTAATTTATTCTTTAAAAAGTATAATCTTTTGCAAACACACTTCTAGTAACTAAATGTTATCATACGAGCCACTTTATAATAATATTTGAGATTATTCATATATTTCAACATGTTCTTTACAAGACGTCTTATGTTGAGATTTTATTTATTTATTTTCTTGAAGAACTTATATTTGAGAAATTTTGATGATAAAAGAAGAGAAGCAATGATATGTATGTAATTTGACGGTTAACAAAATGCTTTTTATCTATGGGGATTCTATAAGCAGGCTTTTTTTTTAAAAAAAAAATAATGTGAAATTAATAAAAATATAACAATCCACAAAACTTTATAAATATGGTATAATTCGGGACACCTTGTCCCGATTTAAAAATCAATATTTTTTTTGCCCATTGGGCAAGAGAAAATTGATTGGAGAGTTTTTTCATAAAAAAAAAAAAAAAAAAGTATGGATCCGGAGCAGTCCGGATTCAAGACTCTAGAGGTGCAAAGGAACCGAATCGAGACGAATAATAGTAAAATTTTAAGGTTTTAATTTGACTCGATAAAAGTATATTCGAGTTAGAGTTCGATTCAAAGCTCGATAATTTCAAATATTTTGGCACGAGCTCGACTCAAAATGAAGTTCGAGTTCGGTTCAAAACATTCGAACCTATTCGTAAACTATTGCTTGGATATTATGGTTTGAAAAACTCGAAATGTATATATTTATTATATAATTATATTATATTAATTAAATATTAAGGCTCCGAACTTTTCGCGAACTATCGAACAAAATAATTTTGGCTCGAACTCGGCTCGAAAAAATGTTCGAACATGTTCGAATTTTGCTCGAGTTCGATAAGCTCGAATACAAATCAAATATTTATCGAGCGGACTCGTAAAAATCACAAACCGGCGACTCGGTTCGTTTGCACCCTAGTTCCATCCTTGAATTACGGACATACTTGGACCCATGAATTAATTCACGGACAGATCTGGATATTACACTTCGCATGTATATAAAGCTTGCGAAGTTCGGAGGTTCTTGCAAAATATTGTATCGAAAAAAGTGAAGTTGTGAAATTCTTGGATATTTTGTGTTGAAAAAAAAAAAGCGAATTCGTCGACATTTCTTTTGTAGAAAAAGTGAAGTTGCATTAAAAAAAATAATAAATTATTATATTTGTAGGACATTCCAAATTTATTTTTGTTAATTGACAGAATTCATGTTCTGCTCTCATTTTTTAAAAATAATTCACAAATCACATGTATTCGTTTTTCACGTAATGTATATATTTTTTGGTTGTGTTGTAATAGATATATTTTACATGATTTTTTTAATATAATTAGATGTTATAATCATGTTTTTTAATATTGTCAGATTATAATTAATTTGTCGAAATTATTGTAATTTTACACATGGTTGGAAGGTATTTATCATCATTATTTTTTTATAAATGGTATTATATGTCGATTAAGATGAACTAAAAAATTAAAATTATTTAATTCAGTAAAAAATTTAATATTTATATTTTGATTAATTTCGAATATCATAATTACTTTTAATATCTGCATGCACAAAAAAAATGCACCTAACACCAGTGCTGTAAGATATCGATTTCTTAGGTTCATTTTTTTTAAAAAAAAAAATCATTATTTTAAAACTTTGTGATTTTTTTAAAAAAATATCTGTGCCTAACTAAAATATATGTTTTATTGAAGTTGAGGGGTTTATAATAATTATTTTTTGGCTTCACGATGAAATGTAAAAAATTATTTCTCACAAATTACAAGGTGTTCCATTTTTTTCAATAAAAAAATATAATATTTATTTTCGAAATTGATGATCCATTACAAGTAACATAAATGTAGTGACATACTCGGATCTATTACCAATTCTATGTAAGTATGCTATTAAACTTAAACAAGTCAACTTAATCAGAAAGAAAACAATGGAAAAAAAATAAACGGTAAATTCAACAATAAATTCGACGGAATACAAACCAATAAAAATATATGATAATTTACAGAGAAATTGTCAATATTTACAATTTGGATTCATAACATAGAAGCCGTGATGATCAATGAATTACGATTAATCAAAGCAAATTTTTGAAGTTAATACCAACCAATATATAATATAATACAACAAAATGCACCATAAAGGTAATTGAATGTGATATTAATTGGGAAAAAAAATCATTTTCGAACCATGTAAAAAAATAAAAAATTAAGTAATAAAAATAATTTATGAATATTAATGGTAGTTCAAAATACACACACATTGTACCTAACCAGATCTTTTTATGGCAATATATTTTATGCGTACTCCCGGACGCCCTTGGGAAGAATATACGCCCTGATTCTCGAAATTAACTTGTGGACTCCACACTTGTTTTGTCGGCTGTTCTTCCTCTTATTTATTATATAGTTCTTTTTTCTTATTTTGTGTTTGCTTTTAAAATTTATTATTATTTATAATTTACACTTCCTACAAAGTTCTAACCCTTTTATTCTATAAAATAAAATTCGACGTTCTCTTCAGTTTAGATGAAAATAAAATATAAAATGTTATATGATACAATTTAAAATTTATAAGGGTTTGCAAAAAAAATTTCTCATGTGAAATCATATATAAAAATAAAACAAAAAACTTGTTGCTTTCAATTTTGACGATTTAAAGTTCGATTTTAAAGTGTTTGAACATAAAAATTGACAAGGTGATGGTAAATATTAAGTTTATTGTTCTTGAATTTGCATAGCACTACAATTTCACAAATAATTTCGGAATACAGTTCTTGTTTTTATTTGTTCAGATTTTTAGTAATTTTAAAATATCAGATTTTAAATTATAATTTTAAACATAAATTTACAAAAAAGATAATTTAAAATTTAATAAATTGAAAGTAATAATGAAGTTGTGTGTTGTGTGGATGATTATAGAATGTACAAGGAGTTAGAAAATGTAAATGCAACTTGTCAATAAATTTTGCATTTTATAGTTTAAAATTTATAACGTCATCATCCAAAATTATTATATTTCATGTACCATTAAAATGACAAATATGTTAAATTTCTGGAATTTTAATGGATAAGAGATCTAGTAGATAATAAATATAAAGAATAAAATAAAAAAAATAAAAGGAGAATCGAAAAGTGTACGTTTGGTGTTGGATCGAATGGATGCTAAAGCCTAAAATTACCCGGCATTGTCAAATACTTATTTATTGGGGTTCCCTTGCAAAAATAAAACATTAATTTGTACGAAAGGGACGAGGAGAATAGGCTTCGCTTCCATATCCATATTTTCTTCAAACATCACGACAATCCATGCCGTGATGATCGAAGAATCTCCCCCTCCAGCAGACTCCTACCTCTCCACCGCCGCCGAGTCTTCCTCCGCCTCCTTCTGACACTGGCGGCGTTCTCCCACTTCCTCTATGGTCTCTCCATCGACGCTCCTCAAACTCGAAAAACTTGAATCTCGGAAAGAGGAAATTGCGGCTCGCTGTAATATGGTCATTCGGGTATGTAAATTTCACCTCCAATTTGCGTCTATCAACTTCGGCGCAATCATGACTTCCAACCAAATCAACTGCAAGAATGTTTGGTTTATTTCTTTAACAACATGGACGTTAGGATTCATTATTTTGGGAATGGTACTATGTATGCTGGCAAAGATTCTTCGAATTTTTGAAAAATACCAAGAAAAATGGAAGTCAGCGGAACGTGATTTCCCCGACCTGCTGATTAGCAGACGTATGGTCTTTTCTCCATGGTCTCACGTTCGCATGAGGGTTGATGGCACGCATCCAGAAGTGATATGTTGGTCAGGTTTCATTGCTTATTTTCTGTTTCATTGTCTGATTTTAATGTCACCCTATGTCTATTTGTGTCAGATGTTTTGATGGGTTCACTCTTGGTCGGTGGATTTGACGGTACGGTGTACGCTCGGTGCATTGGCTGGGTTAATTTCTATGAGGCCGGGGTTTTAGACTAAATTTTGTTAATATTGACATATATATATGCAATAGCGGAGCCAGGATTTTAATTCCACTCAGGCTAAAATTTTTTAGCGAGAAATCCAAAAATCATTGAAGTTGAAAACACCGATTTTTGTAGAAAAAATAGTAAATTTTTTTATTTAAAAGAACCAAAAAAACCGCATCAAAATTAGTTTAAAAAAAATAAATATTTCAAAGCGTATATACAAATTTCATAATTGTTTGATCGATATATACTTTATAAAATTGAGAGCATTATAATGTCAGAGAATTTTATAAAATGAAGAGCGGAGAATATGACACTAACACGATAATAGATTTAAAGAAAAACTCATTTTGATTTTTTTTTGACTAATTTTGAGAACTAAAAGGTGGGCTACTTCATTTTTTTAATTGTGCTGCCCGGACTAATATAACATTAGTGCAAAAAATAACACTTAAAATTAATTTTTTAAATTTTTGGGCCATATAAAATTTTAAAAAAAATTTGGGCCACCCGGGCTTGACCCAAAGCCTGCCTCCGCCCTTGTATATATGTTGAAGCTTAATTTTATTCTCCACGAACAATTCGATCGGCTTGTTTATATATATCGACGTGCATGATAATAAATTTTTTATTTGATTGGTTATATATATCCAGGAATGTCTATATATCGTATTCCAGCAATAAACAACCAAATTCATGAAAACATTTAATTTGTTCAACCCATACAATAAATAAATATATATATATATATCAAGAAGAATGTGTTGTTGAACTTGCTGTGCCATATGTGAAATCATTAAAGGCAAACAAAAGTATAAGAGTAACACTATTGTGAGACAGTCGGGTCAAACCTATCCATATTTATAATAATAAGTAATATTTTTGGCATAAAATATAATAATTTTTAATGGATAACCCATATAAGAGACTCGTCTCAAAAAATGACCCTTGAGACCGTTTCATATGAGTTTTTGCCAAAATTTTATAACCTAAATCACAAGTCAATGGGACACATTTTTGGGTATCTAAAAAGTGAAGCATACACAAATTAAGTGAGGCTCCCAGTGATGAAAGCAAGCAAGCTGAATATATATTTCTTCGTAGCATGCAGTCTCATATTAATTTTATATGGCGCTATTTCACAAATCGACAGTTGCTTCCATAAGGGAACTCGTTATGGTTTTCACCAACTTTGGCTTTGCAGAGTGGACACGACGCATTGATTTTCAGCCATTATATTTATCGAGCTAGGCACTCCTTGTGAAAGAGAAGCTAGCAACGCAACTCTCTCAGTTCATCATTATTTACGTACTTAATTGGCTAAGCAAATGCAGCATGCCTGTTGATCAGAATAACCAAAGTTACTTTTCAGGGTCAAGAAATGGACCAAATGGCCATAGACTGCATGCAGGAACATTAATATGTGATTTACATAAGTGACGAGTCTCAAAACAGACATGAATTAGATTTTTCACCTGATCTCCAACCTCATTAATAACGAAGAAAATTGTGGGGTCGATGGGGGTGCGGGAGGGGAAAAGTAGTCCAATCATTGAAATCAAAGCTAGCTATTTTCATAGACAAAATTTAATAATTTAATAGAATAAAATGAATCATGCTCCTGATATTGCACGCTCATTCTCTGTTCCAGCAGCCACTATCCCGCCTTCACCTGCACCAGAGACGCTGTCCTTGCTCTTGTTTTCTTAACTTTAAATTTATGAATTTGCAGAGAACTAATAGACTCTGGAGTAGCTCCTCTATTCTGAGACAAATCTTCTCTGAAGTCCAGAATGGAAAATATACAAGGAAGTCAACAGCAAATTGTAGCACAGAGAATGAAAGACATAGCATAACCAATACAGATAAATGTGAAAAATACTATACATAACCTGTGAGTGAAAAAGTTCCAAAAAACGTGTACATTTAGTAAGAAACTGAAAAAATCTCACTAAGTATTCTAAGAAAATGTAGCGTATTCTCGCAATACCTGTACTCATTTGGGGCTTCAGCGGATGAAGAGTGTCCTCCAAAAATCCAGATATTCCCAACAAACCAAACAGCAAAGAAACAATCCAAACCCATCTTAATGTATTCGACAAACGCCTTCATTTTGAAGTACCTTATGATTCGTTATGCATTTCTTTGCCAAGCCTTTGTTCAGATTCATTCTGTTCTTTTTCGTTCCAATTGATATCCATGTGATATGTTCGTTTGTGAAGATTCTGATTTGAATAATGGCGCATCGGGAAAAGCCAGTGAGGGAAAAGGCCCCAGAGGGAGCCCATGCGTGGGAAAAGGTCCAAGAGGGAGCCCAAAACCAATAAAAGCCCATGATCTGATAAGATATGAATAAATATATTTTTAAAAGAATGATGTTCATGTTTTGAAAACTCAATCCTTTGATTTCGTTTCATGTTTCGTTCTGTAAGATTCCTATGTTATGCAAAGAGATCTTGAAATGCACTATTAGGATTCAAATTAAGAAATGGTAAGGAAATTCCGAAAACATGATATGATAAGGCCCTGATACGGTGGGTTATAATAACCGTTTAAGGCCTCGTCCCCTTAGAAGAGTAACAATTAGGGACTGATCAGTAGCCAGGATTAACGAGATGAATAACAGTGTCATGTATAAGTTATTATTCGGTTATGATATGTCTTGATTTTTTGTTTCGTATTCTGTTTGTCTCTTGTCTTGACTCCTATTGAATTTGTATCATGTATATATATTCGATATTTGTGTGTACGATTGACCCTTACTTACTGAGTGTTTCCCAAAACACTCACCCCTCTTACTTCCCTCCCCAGATATGGGCGAAGATCAGTTGGAAGATGATGAACAACACTCATTTTGGGGTTGGTGATCAAGTTCAAGATATGGAAATTCAAGAATTTATTTTAGTTTATTTCTTACTACGTTATTACTTCCGCACTTGTGTTCTTCACTGTAAAAACAGTTATGGTTTATGAAATATACTTGTTTTTGGCAAGATTTGTACTACGAGACTTGTTGTTTCAATGTTAAATTGTTAAACAACGCCGATGTTAACTAGGCCCGGTTTCGGGGCGTGACAATTCCCATTCCTCTTTGAAGAACAACCCAATTCAAGTTTCGAGGACGAAACTTCTCCCAAGGTGGGAGGAATGTGAAGCCACGGTTATGCATGCTATAACAAAGGAATTGTAACAGGTTTATGCATGCACTATAGCAAAGGAGTTGTAACAGCTAGCAACCAAGAGTTGTAACAACTGAAATAATGAGGAATCATGGCTGTTAATGAGCATTATTGGCCATGAATGAGGAGACTCTTCACCTGTCTATTTTCTCCTATAAAAAGTGGCAGAAACCTCAAGGAAATCACACAAAAATTCGAGCACCACCACTTCACATTTCGAGCTCCAGCTTTCTGCCATTTCTAAGCAGCAGAATTCTTGTCCATTTTCGAGAAGACTTCTGTTCAAGTATTGGGCAAAATTTCTGTCAAAGTTGGAACAGAAACTTTGTCCAAATTCGAGCATACTTCCTGTTCCAGTTTCAAGAAATCACCTACAACAAGCTAAGACAAGAAGCTACCCGAAGTTGATCCAAGAAGCAGTGCCAAAGTTGATCAAGGAACTGCATTTTTGTCCAGAACCGAGCAACTCATATTTCTGCACGATTTTCTTATAAATCACTTAAGGTAAGAGGGCTTATATCTATATATGTTTTAAATACGTTCATGATCTTGTTTGTGAAAATTCAATCGTACATGTCCTGGTTCATGCTTCTTTGAAATTCGTACATGTTTATTCTATGAAACTTCTTGTTATGCACTGTTAGAATTCGACTTAAGAATTGGTAAGGAATCCTGAAAACATGATAAGATATTATATGGCTCTGATGCGGTGGGTTATAATAACCGTTTAAGACCTCGCCCCCTTAGAGGAGTAAAATTAGGGACTGATCTGTAGCCATGCTTAACGAGATGAATAACAGTGCTATGTTTAAGTTTATCACTACAAGAAATATCTATATCAACAACACTCAAAAGACAACGGTTTTAGCATAAAATTGTTGTCTTTTGCTCTTTAACAACGGTTTTACCGTTGTCTTTGAGCGTTTTTTCTTTAATCAAAGACAACAGTTTCTAAAACACCGTTGTCTTTGAGGGGTAAAGGACAATAGTTTTTAAAAACCGTTGTCTATTAGCGGTTTTTTTAGGATACAACAACGGTTTTTATCAACTGTTGTTTTATGCGTTTTTTTGAAGATCAAAGACAACGGATTTTTATAAAAGTGTTGTCTTTTTTAAAAAAAATTAAAAAATTATATATTTTAATCATTATACATATACATATATTTAAACGCTTATTAAAACGAAAACAAGAAGGGAGAGAAACTGAGAAAGAACCTTACCCTACCCAAACCCGTCGCCCCCTTTTCATCTTCGACCTTGAGTCGCCGCCGCCGCCTGCTGAAACCACCAGAGATGGGTCGGCTGGCCATGACTCACCTACCCCATGACTTCTAGATTCCATTTTAGCTTTGAATAGCATAAATCGAACCCTAAATCGCGCGAACGGAGGTACTATTCGTGACCTGTTTCTGCCCATGATTTTCTCTTTTATTTTTCGAGCAGATTTTGGGTCATTTCTTAATTTTCTGGCTTAGATTCAAATCTTATCTCACGGCTCTCGCTCTTGAGAGTATCTATCTTGATTTCTATGTTATTGTGGATTCTTTCTGATTTCTAACTCTGTCTCTGATTTTTGTTTTTTGTTTATTTGTTTATTTATTTTTTGAGTATTAATGTGGTTTTATTTTTTATTTTTTAATTTTCAAGGCGTTAGCTTCGACATCCCAGAGACGCAACCTGTTGCAGGAGTTGTTTGTTGATGTAGCTTTGGAAATGTATGGCCGTGTGAAAGGTGATTTCGCCATTTACTATGTTGTTGCTTGCTGCTTCTTCGGAAGGAAAAATTGAGTTTAGATAAATATTCGTTGTTGGGTTATTTATAAATTGTTTGCCAAGATATTTTGCTTTTAATTAAATGATAGCAGTTAAAACTAGTAAAACACTTGGGCGTGTAGTCTCGCTCGATTGATATATCGCATATCAAGGTTCTTGAATTATGTCAATCTTGCAGCTCTTCGCTTATAAACATAGTGACATACAGTGCTTCATATGATAACAGTATATTTAAGCAGCAAGTATGGATCTAATCATTAAGTAAATTAAATTCAAGTAAACCATTGGAGTTTGTAATGAAAAAACCATTTCGGACATACCATATCTTTCTTGAAATTCAGGTGTACTCTGAAAGAAATCCAGCCCTGGATGAGTTGCCGGAAGTTCTCGAAATAAAATATCGCCAGCGAAAAGAGAGATAATCGTGACAATCCTTAAACTCGACTTCCATAATAGATTAAAAAGTCATGGATGGTTGCCGTGAAACCTGCACCAAATATTTGAGATGTGGCTACTTCAATACTGTGTATATTTGTGTTCCTATGTCTTTTGTCAGAATGTTCCCACTGGTCCAAAAATCAACAAATGCATCCTTGTTAACATATCATTAAATGGAGTAAGAGTGTTATGTTGTATAAAAACAAGACTGGCCAAAAACACGAACCAAGGAAACATATACATATTACAAGATGATCACAACTAAATCCTTAACTGATAATTTGTATTGCTGGAGTTCACTTTCATATTGTGAGGGCACTGATATATGTGCTGATCCAATACATGGTTAAAATTTAGGGGAAGGGGTGTGTATGATTTAAAAAACACCTGGTAAAGGTCCCTTCTAGTTTAATCTATAATTGGTTTATCTCTTTATTTGCATTGAGGTAAAGAAAGTAACGACATCATTAAATATCTATCATCTTTAATTAAGGGAGAGACCCTTGGAGTAACTATTTTACGCGTAGGGCGAGTGTAATTATACTAATTTGCATGAAGTATGGGCAAAAGTTAACAACAAAACACAGCAATTACATGGTCACTATTCCAGTACAATCGACATCAATCTTTCTAAATAAAGAAGTGGAGAAGAACGAGGGGAACTTACAAATTTCCTTCTGTTGGAAAACGGTGATCAGATCAATCAGAATTGATACCCGGTGCAGCGGAAGTTTAAAAATTTTATATGAAACGATTCCATAATAGGTATCAAAACTTTACGATTAAATTGTGCGTGTAAAAATTAAATAACAATTAAATTTTTACCTCCAATCTCGAATCGAGATTATGGACACCAACAGATTACTTTGCTCTTGTTGTATATCCCAGGAACTGATGGACGAACAATTCTTCAATCAGGTCCACGAACAGAAATTTAATTCCTCTGATAGATTGCACTAGAAAATCTATCAGAAGTTTCTACGAAGAGAATTAACGAATTTGATCCGTTGAAACAGACTGAAAATTCAAAATTCACAGGCTGGATTTTCCCGAGCAGAGAGGGAGGGGGGCGGCCACTTTAGAGAGAAAAACAGCTAGGGTTTTCGAAAATTGTGACCTCTGTTGTGTAATTTCTGTACTGCAATAACTTATTTATAATGTGGGCTGCTAACAGCTTAGGGCCCATTAGTCATAAGTTCAAGCCTGACAAGCAAAGCCCGCATGTTCAGAAATTAATATAAAATTCATCGTGACTCAGATTGATAAACCAATTTCACCAATGTTCACAGAAACCATTTCTGCATCTTTTAGAGTCAAGATAAATTTTCTGAATCCGAATTCAGTGGTTTCCAAAAATGCCCATCCCTATGTCATTTTAGGAAATCTTACTCCTCTACTCTTAAATAAGAAGTCCCACTTCTTTGTTCATTAAATTTAACTCTTTAAATTTAACTATCTCAACGGAAATTAAAAATCCATTACTTGTGTGACCCTCAATGGTTCAGGGATACAGCTAGCCGTGGGCTCACAACTCCTTGTGACTCGGAACAACAATTTTCGACTCGCCCATCGAATCATGGTAAGAGCGCCTAGCAACATCGCCCCATGATTCCCTAGGTATCACTGATAGTGCCTGCAAGAACCAATAGATTTTGGTTAGCGTACAGTACGGTCCCTTCATCCAAATATCCCGATCGAATCAACAACCATTGGTAAATCGAGAGTCGTTCGAGATTCGATAACTATGCAATGCATCTTGAAGATCAAATAGTGACATCGCATGTGCTACTAAGAAACCATTTCTTAAAACACATCATGTACTCTGGCCAGAGATTCGTCACACTAATATCTCCTCAGATTGCATAGGATATCCACACTAGCAAGTATGTGGTGAATCCTTGACAACAAAGCATCGACTCCTATATGTGTCGTAACTGTACCCAATCCCGACACCTGATGACCCTAATAGAGTCGGTAAACGAGTCAAAGTACAGTACTAGCATATAGAGTCTCAATGATGTTTCAAGTAGTAAGGAGTAATGGTGTACAACCAAAACCACGGACTTTATCCACTCGATAAGTGATAACCACTTGGAAAGTCCGGATAGGGTAGTTCGATCATTCATCGTATGAATATCCATTTGCATGCTTTGAACATCTCTATGTTCCATACCAATGAAACGTGGTACTCTGCATCGCAAATGCTAGTCTCAATCTCGAGCGATCCTTATCCTTATTATCGGATGGCTCAATCGACTAGGAACTGTTTAGAATATACAGTGACTATAAGATATGTTTCATGATAGCCATCCCCATGTGCTACCACATCTTACACACACTATAGTATATTCAAGGTCTTTATCTAAACATTTTATAGTATGTCACAACATAATAATATGATAAAAGATAAAGCAAACGTCATTATAAAAGTGTAAATTATATTAAACAAAAGATTGTTTATACAAAGAGTCATCAAAGCCCTTAGCCACAAGTTGGCTCACCGGGCACCTACTCTTTCAATCTCCCACTTGCCCTATAGCCAACTAGTCATACTACGTAGTCCCATTGTTTCGCGATGTTTGTCAAATAATGGTCCTGGCAAGGGCTTAGTAAGTGGATCAGCGATATTGTCTGCAGAGGCCACTCTTTCGACAGTGATGTCTCCTCTTTCCACGATCTCCCGGATGATGTGGTATTTCCTCAGTACGTGTTTGGATCTTTGATGAGACCTTGGTTCCTTTGCCTAAGCAACGGCACCCGTGTTGTCACAGTACACCGGGACTGGACCAACAACTTCAGGAATGACGCCCAACTCTTGGACGAAATTCCTCATCCAAACGGCCTCTTTAGCAGCAGCTGATGCTGCAATGTATTCTGCCTAAATGGTGGAATCCGCTGTGGTGTCCTGCTTGGAACTCTTCCAAGAGACAGCACCGCCATTGAGCATGAACACAAATCCAGAGGTTGACTTTGAGTCATCCACGTCACTTTGGAAGCTAGAGTCGGTATAGCCTTCCAATTTCAGTTCTCTTCCTCCATATACCATGAACATATTCTTAGTCCTTCGTAAGTACTTAAGAATGTCCTTCACGGCTTTCCAATGCATTTGACCGGGATTAGCTTGATATCTGCTCGTGACACTCAGAGCAAATGCTACATCCGGTCTGGTACATATCATCCCATACATGATACTACCTATGGCTGACGCATATGATACATGTGTCATTTTCTCTATCTCTTCATCAGTCTTGGGACACATAGACTTGGATAGAGAAACTCCATGACACATGGGTAGATGTCCTCTCTTGGACCCATCCATTGAAAACCTTTTCAATATGGTTTCGATGTAAGTTGATTGAGTGAGTCCTATCATTCTCTTAGATCTATCTCTATAGATCTGTATCCCTAGAATATAGGATGCCTCACCCAAATCCTTCATCGAGAATCTACCTGATAACCATATCTTTGTTGACTGCAACATCCCTACATCATTCCCAATGAGTAGGATGTCATCAACATAAAGTACTAAGAATGTCACAACATCCTTAACTACTTTCTTGTACACGCATGGTTCCTCCGGGTTCTTGATGAAACCAAAATCCTTTATTGTTTCATCAAATTTCTGGTTCCAACTTCTTGATGCTTGTTTGAGATCATAGATCGATCTCTGAAGCTTGCATACCTTATGCTCGCTTCCCATGGATGTGTATCCCTCAGGCTGCGTCATATAGATCTCTTCCTTAATGTTTTCATTAAGAAATGCAGTCTTCACATCTATTTGCCATATCTCATAGTCATACCAAGCAGCTATGGCAATAAGGATTCTTATGGACTTGAACATTGCAACTGGTGAAAAGGTTTCATCATAGTCAACTCCTTGTCTTTGAGTATAACCTTTCGCCACCAATCGTGCCTTGTAGGTCAATACCTTACCATCAGGCCCAAGCTTTCTCTTGTAGATCCATTTACACCCTATTGGAACAATTCCATCGGGAGGATCTACTAAAAACCAAACTTGGTTTGTATGCATCAAATCTATTTCCGACTGCATAGCTTCAAGCCATAAATTTGAATCCGCATCAGAAATTTCTTCCTTGAAGTTTCTTGGATCACATCCAACGTCGGGTTCATCTTGATCCCCTTCAAGAAGAAGACCATATCGAATAGGAGGTCTAGAAGTCCTCTCGGATCTTCTAGGTATAGGCGTGTCCATCATTGGTTCCTGAGGTGTAGGATCATTATTTTGTATTTCGGGTTCTTTTCGAATTTCTTCGAGTTCCATCATCTCGCCTTTCTTATCCAATAAGAACTCCTTCTCCAAGAAGGTGGCATTCCTTGAAACAAACACCTTTGTTTCAGCAGGATGATAGAAATAATATCCGATTGAATTCTTCGGATACCCTACAAAATAACATAAGGTGGATCGACTATCCAACTTATCTCCCACTGTCTGCTTCACGTAAGCAGGACATCCCCAAATCCTTAAGTACGAATACTTAGGAGCTTTGCCATTCCATAACTCGTATGGTGTTTTATCCACTGCTTTGGTGTGGACGTTGTTCAACAACAACACCACCGTTTCAAGCGCGTAGCCCCAAAACGAAGGTGGAAGCTCAGTGAAGCTCATCATGGATCGAACCATGTCCAACAAAGTTCGATTACGACGCTCCGATACACCATTCAGCTGAGGTGTCATAGGAGGAGTCCACTGAGAGAGAATCCCATTCTCTTTCAGATAGTCCAAAAACTCGGTACTTAAGTATTCTCCACCTCGATCCGATCAAAGTGCTTTAATACTTTTACCTAGCTTGTTTTCTACTTCAGCCTTGAATTCTTTGAACTTTTCAAATCCTTCAGACTTATATTTCATTAAATATAAATACCCATACCTTGAATAATCATCAGTAAAGGTAATGAAGTAGGTGTGGTGATAAGTGCTTTTTATGCACATAATACATATATGTTTTGACTTGGCTTTTGTGATGTATTTAGTGGATATTACGCATATTTGTTGTTGTTTTTGTGAGTTGCAAGGATTGACGCAAAAGTAGCAAGAAGAAGTAGAAGGATGCATTATGGAGTATCAACTTCAGAAAATTACAGGGAATTATTGACTCATCCAAATCGGATCTTCACCGTTCATAATCAACTTTAGGATGTTTTGAAGCTGCTGTCAAAATTTCAGCTCAATCCGACGGTTAGTTTAGGAGATATGATTTTTTGAAAATTGTCGCGCGCTGCAGAACAGGACATGCGAGAGTAGGGCGCGCCCGCGCCATCCCTGGACGTGAAAATAAGTGTAAATTCGAGGCTCAGGCGCGCCCTCGCCACTCTACTGCGCGCCCGCGCCGCTCTGTGCGAGAAATTGACAGATTTTTGCAACTTTAAAACTCTCGATTTGTCGGGCTTTCTTTGACGGGCTTCGAGGACATATAAAAGAGATTTCAAAGACACAAAAGGGGAAGAGAGCCGCCTGACAACACAACACAAATTGAGAGAGCTTGATCGTGACAATTGGAGAGGAAAAATCTGTGCATCAACGTGAAGAATTTGAAGAACAAAGGAGAAGATCGTCGACCGGACACGGCGTCGAATATTCGGATTTGTTTTCTTCCTTTCAAATTTGTTATCATTGAATTGATGTCTAGACTTTTGAATATGACTGGTGTTTATCTATTTTTGATCATGAACTAAATTTTCATAGTCTAGGGGTTTGATGTAGCCTGATTGAGACACTTTTACGAATTGTTAATTTTATTGGATTGAATTCTTCTAAATTAATTGTTTTTCTAGCTTTGATTGTTTATTCAATTACTTGATCACTAATTGAATTGTTATACTTATTTGAATCATTGCTCGGGAGAGGGGATTTTGAATAGGATCATTAGAAATTACACCGTTAATTGTTTATGTTGCTCGGGAGAGTGTATAACATTAACGGAGCTTTAGGAAGAACATCGTTTTAGACATATCACTAAGACTAGATTTTTAATAGGGATATTGAAATTGAATCTTAGTTGATAAACATTATTTGTTGCTCGGGAGAGGGAAATAATATAATTAAGTGTTCTTGGCTATTAATTGAATGAAATTCGTGAAAATAATTTAATTAGGAGTAGTTGTTGTCGAAACCAGGTGAAATCAAAACCTCTAGACCATTTTCTCTCATTGATATTTTTCTGAAGTTGTGTGCGAGCTTTGCTAAAATTTTATGAATTTATGTAAGTTTAAAAGCAAAACTATTTATTTAATTTTCTAGATAAAGTTTAGATTATTTTAATTACAAGCACTAAATATTCTCATTTTACTCCCTGTGGGATCGATACTTGATTTTATCACTATATTAGAACTTGACACTCGTGCGCTTGCGAGTAATTTTCACAACAAGTTTTTGGCGCCGTTGCCGGGGAGTAAATTTTGATTATTTTTTAGTCTTGTTACCAATTAGTCTAGATTTTAATTTAGAGTTTTTTTTATTTTATTTTAAGTTACTAATTGATTTTTTCTTATTTTTAAATTGCAGTTTATGCGACGATCTCAAAGTGCGAATTTTTTACTTTTTGATCCGGAGATCGAGCGCACTGCACGTGCTTTGAGAAGAGCGATAAGAGAAGATTTAAGGAACATGGCTGAACAAGAAGCAAATCAAGCTCCCCTAGTGCCAATTAGAGATCACTTCAGACCGACGATCCAGGCTCACTATTCTGGAATCGCTCGAGGAACTATCAATGCAAACAATTTTGAGCTGAAGCCTGCATTGATCAATATGGTTCAATCGAACCAATTTAATGGGAGTGCCACAACTGATCCTCATCTGCATCTCAGGACCTTCTTAGAAATTACTGATACGGTAAAATTTAACGGTGTTCCTGAAGATATTATTCGCTTACGCTTGTTTCCGTTTTCTCTCAGGGATCAAGCCAGAAGTTGGTTGCAATCACTGCCGCTTGGAAGCATCACTACTTGGGAGGGGATGGCAGAAAAGTTTCTTGCGAAATATTTTCCACCTGCCAAGTACACCAAGTTGAAGATAGAGATCAGCACGTTCCGGCAGCTAGACACTGAACAGCTCTACGAGGCGTGGGAAAGGTACAAAGAATTACTTAGACGTTGTCCTAACCACAATTTTGCAGATTGGGAACAGATCGAGTGGTTTTACAACGGACTAAATGCGCCTACAAGGATGAATGTCGACTCTGCTTCTGGAGGAACTATTTTCGCAAAGGACCCCGCTCAAGCCTATGATATGCTTGAACAGATGACGATAAACAGTTTTCAATGGCCATCTGAGCGTGTGGGAGTCAATAAGCCAGCTGGAGTGTATGCAGTGGATCCTATCACGTCCATCACTGCTCAATTATCTGCACTGACTACACAGGTAGCTTCTTTGAATAAGATTAATGTTGCAGATTCAATTAGAGTTGAAGGATCACATACCCCAGAGGAAGTTAATTATATCAATCCTAATGGCTACCGAGGATATGGAGGCTATAAAGGTAACCCTGTCCCAAATACTTATCATCCTAGCTTGCGTAATAATGAAAATTTTTCATATGCTAACAATACTAATAAGGGTGATGGTAAGTTGTCTTTGGAGGATGTGGTTAGTACCTTTGTGCAGGAATCAGGTAAGAGGATGGCGAGAACTGAGTCTCGCCTTGACAGCATGGAGACGCACATGGCCAACATGGGTGTTGTACTTCAATCCATGGAGACTAGCATTGGGCAGTTGGCGAACGCACTGAAGGATAATAACAGAGGCCAGTTTCCGAGCAACACTGAGTTAAATCCCAAGGAGCAGTGCAATGCCATAGAGTTGAGGAGTGGGAAAGAATTTGGAGTCCTAGAACCTGCTATTGAAGTGGAGAAATTTGAGAAGAAAGTCGAGAAGAAGGAGCTTAAAACTGAACCGAAACCGATGTACAAGCCTCCACTTCCCTACCCGCAGAGGTTCAAGAAGAAGGCGTTGGATGAGCAGTTCTCCAAGTTCTTGGAGATTTTCAAGAAAATTCACATCAACATTCCCTTTGCTGAAGCTTTGGAGAAAATGCCGAACTACGCAAAATTCATCAAAGAGGCTATGTCCAAGAAAAGGAGACTTCAAGAGAATGAGGTGGTGAGATTAACTGAAGAATGTAGTGTTGTGCTCCAAAAGAAGATGCCACAAAAGCTTAAGGATCCAGGGAGTTTTACTATTCCTTGCACAATTGGTTCTTCTTATTTTAATAATGCACTTTGCGATTTAGGAGCTAGCATTAATTTAATGCCTTTGTATGTTTTCAGGAGCTTAGGACTTGGTGAGGTGAAGCCCACAATGATCGCTTTGCAGTTGGCTGATAGATCTATTACATATCCGTTTGGAATCATTGAAGATGTTTTGGTAAAAATAGATAAATTTATTTTTCCGGCGGATTTTGTTGTTCTAGATATGGAGGAGGATGCAAATATGCCACTGATATTGGGGAGACCATTCTTGGCCACTGCTGATGCCAAGATTGAGGTGAAGAGTGGTGATTTATCGATGGGTGTGGACGGCGAAAGAGTTATTTTTAACATATTCAAAAAATCAAATAATCCACCCATCGAGGAATTATGCATGATTGAGCGAGTTGTGAAGCTGGATGACAATCCCAAACTTGTTCATGAGGTAGATTCAAAGAAGAATAATCCGAAGGTGCCAAAGAAGAAGAAGAGAACGAAGAAGAAATCAAAATTTAAAAATATTGTTGAATATATTTGGAGGGTGAAAGCGAATGTGAATACCTTCAACAAAGAGGAACCGAGCTAGAATTGGATTACAGTCGGGCTATGGACTATAAACTAAGCGCTTTTTGGGAGGCAACCCAAGATAGTTTTTTTGCGTTTTTTATTTTCTTTTAGTTGTTTTTGTTTTTATTTTTATCATGAGGAAACTAGACATCAATAATGATTTTGAATTGTGTAGGTGAAAAAGTTTAGGAGCCAACCCTGATGAAAAGTTTTGAGTGATTAAGATGGTGCCGAGTACTGACGCTCGGTGCCCAAGGTATGTGTCCTTGTTTTGATTTACTACTGTACATTGAGGACAATGCACAATTTAAGTTTGGGGGGATGTGTGAAATTTGAAAATTTTCATGAGTTAGTTTGAGTTGAATAAATGATGTGTACTTGTGTTGGCCTATGATGAAAATAATTTTTTCTGCTGAAAAGTTCATGTTAGCGCTATTTAATCTTGAGTTCTCACAATTATGCACGAATGCCATGATTTTCGATACTCCTAGCAATTAGATAAATTATGTGGATTTGTGATGTGGATTAGAGGATTTGATTCTTAACTCTTGTGATATTTACTTGAAACTGAGGTAGATTTTT